>NC_084609.1:7650468-7950468 GCF_033807715.1 Cololabis saira | reverse complement strand
TCACCTTGCTTGGTTCTGGTTCTTGGGAACCACATCCAGATCCAGATGAACCTCAGGGGTCTGGGAGCTTCATAGGAACTAACAGATCAACCATGTATTTTGGTCCAAGACCATTCAGGTGTTTGTAGACCAGCAGGAAGATTTTAAACTCTGGAAGCCAGTGTAGTGATTTAATGACCGGTGTAATATGGTCCAGTTTCCTGGTCTTTGGAAGGACTCTGGCGGCAGCGTTCTGGATCAGCTGCAGCTGCCTGATAGATTTCTTGCCTGTAAAGATGCAATAATCCAGTTCTATTGTGTTCATTATGTCTTCAGATAGATATCCTAAAGTTTCTTTTTTCCAGACAAAGTTTTGACTTCTTACCTTCAATCTAACAGTTTCGGCGGAAACTGTTAGAAAACAACAATGGTGGAAACAGCGGAAACTGTTCCTCAGAGTGTCCATTGGAAACTCTGAGGAAGGCGGGAGAACCGCCGAAACTGTTAGATTGAAGGTAAGAAGTCGGAACTTTGTCTGTAAAAAATAAACTTTAGGATATGCAATAATCCAACCTACTGAAGAACTGGACATCACCTGTGCGATGAGGGCGTTTGAACCATCTGCTCGTAGTAGTTCGTCCGTCCGTCCGTCCGTCCGTCCGTCCGTCCGTCCGTCCGTCCGTCCGTCCGTCCGTCCATCCAACCTCAAATACCCTTTTCCACCAAACCAGTTCCAGGCTGGTTCTGATTTTGGATCTGGTTCTGGGCCAGTGCTGAGTTTGGAACCAGGTTTTCTGTTTCCACTGACAAAGAACTGGCTCCAGGCCAGAAGAACCGGTTCCAAGGTAGCACCAACTCTTTGCTGGACTAGAGGAAAGAACCACTTACGTAAGCGGAGGGGGGGGAGTTATTAAGACCAACGGCAATAGAGACTGGGAACCGGAGACATTTTCAAATAAGAATGAATCTGGATGCAGCAAAGCATCATGGGTCTGAGGAGGAGACAACCTGTCTTTTAGAGATGTGTCCACGGAGGAGCTACGTGGACCAAGTCCTGTTAGAGCAGACACCTTGTTGTTGCTTCAGCTTTCACGCAAAAGCAGCAACGTAACTGACGTTTGCAGGGATGTCATGACGTGGCTCCCCTTAGCACCCGAGTTGTGGAAAAGAAAACCGGTTCTCAGCTGGTTCCTAGTTGAATGAGTTGTGAACCAGAACCAGCCCTGGAACCGGTTTGGTGGAAAAGGGGTACCAGAGATCTCACACCACACAATAACGGATGGTCCAAACCTCTTCTTTCTTACTCTCTGCTCAACATCCTCCACTGCTCCTCTTTGACTCATCTGCATTTTTATTTTTGTGTAATTAATTGATCTCTGCAGCCTTTCCAAAACACCCCCGGACTCATTTTCCCTAAGCTCTCACCCTAAGTGTGTGAGAGGCTCTTCCATACGCATTTAGCCCTCTAATGTCATTATCTCATAGATGATCTGTTTCGCCTCCAGCGGACCGATGTGGAAACTTCGGCGGAGGAGAAGGAGAGGCCTCCCGGTGCATCGAGGGTGCGTGAGCCAGGAAATGCAAGGCAGGTGAAAACAAGCGTTGATACAACTCCTCCTGAAAGAAGATCTCTGCAGGCTAAAGATTTCTCTGCTCTCCCCCCTTCCTCCCTCCATCGGGGATAAAAGGATGGAGGAAGGGGGGGATGATGTCATTTAAGCGATCGATGGAACCGTGCGGCTGCTTGATGTGATTTCTGTTGGAGTTATTAGCGTCATACGCCGCAGGAGCCATGGGGCGGAAACCGAGCAGCAGCAGGGGGGATGATGTGACCGAACCTCCTTCCTACACAAAGGCTCAGCTAACGCAATTATATCTATATCTAGAAAGGGTCAATGCATTTATGGATGCATGTGCTGATGTCCATACAGCGGGCCAACCAAAATGAGCAAAACTGTAGTTCCACAAACATCCAATGTCCAATTCACAGCAGAAATAAACACTTATATAGTCATAGTTTTGGTCTCCATAGTTAGCGTTTGCAGTGAGAGCGGTATGTTGTCATGGTAATGGGTAGATACCATCACTTGCTTGCTTCGCCTCAGTCGTCGAGCCAGACACCTTCTTGGTACCTTTCGTAGATCGACCTTCATGTCGGAGTATTTTTGAACCTTTCCAGGTCGACTGACTGGACCACTAGCCATTAGGGGGGGGGGGTGATAATGTTTTCCTTGTCACCCAAGCTGCCCCCCAAAAGTCCTTTATTTTTTTTATTTATTTATTTATTTATTTTTTAAAGATTTTTTGGGCTCTAGTGGCCCTTTATTCAAGCTGCAGATATGAAAGGGGTAGAGAGAGATTGGGGATGACACGCAGCAAAGGTGCGCAGGCCGGGATTCGAACCTGCGACCGCTGCAGGAGGACTGTAGCCTCAGTATATGAGCCGCTGCTTAACCCACTGCGCCACCGAGCGGCCCCCAAAAGTCCTTTATTTAATAAAACCCTGGCGAAAACAGGAAAACAGGAAAGACAAGACAGTGACTACATTTACATGCAGTCAATAACCCTTTTCTAACCGGAATATTAGCAATAACGCACGGCCATGTAAACACCAATAAACCCTTTGAATAACCGGAATTTGCTCATATTCCGGTTTTTAAAAAAACAAAAATGACCCCTGGGTTACTCCTTTTCTAATATTTGGTCATGTATAGCCTAACAGGATATCCCCATCAAAAGGAACAGGAGTTTGTTTTCTGCGCATGTTCTTTTCGTAAGGAATCTCGGTCTTTTGAGTCCAGGGAGTTCTTATAAACATGGAGAAACGCAAGACCATGAGGAGACTATGAACATTTGGGCATTTGTAGACGGTAGAAAGTACCGGAATAGCGAGATTTATAAAAAGGTGAGCGAAAACTTGCGCGAAGCAGGATTTGTACGAACGCCAGACCAGATCAAGCACCGCTGGAAGACGCTGAAAAAGGCGACTTCTACTGGGCTGTTCATTATCCTCCGTGCTGCTGTTATTGTTATTGTTTTGGATTTGGATACAGGAAGAAGAAGCGGAAATGACAGGAATTGCGTCATGACGTTCTCCGTGCGTCGCTGGTTTGATGGAGATATCCCCAATGATTACAATTACCATGTATACAGGGATAACCCTGTTTGCTGACGCATGTAAACAGATTATTCCGAGTGTTTCAGTAACCGGAATATTGACCGTAACCTGAATTTCGACTTAAGAACCGAGAAAAACCTGAAGAAAAACAACAAGAGACAACCTGCTCAGCAACCAGGTAACTGCAAGACCCAGCAGACCTTCGCCAGCCCTCCTTTACAGCTCCGGCGGGGCTTGTTCCAGGTGTTGTTTTGGTAAAACACCTGGAATGACAATGGATGGACAGTTTCTACCGGAAGGAGATGAGCATGAGCTAAGGCAAGCTTCTAATAGCTAATTTATGGTTCCAGGCCTGTGCGTTCAGTCCAATAAACCAATAATGTGAGGGGAGTCATGGTTGCATGCTAAGACGGTATCCAGTGGCCTCGGCATCCGTTGGTGCTACGCCCTGGAAATTAAAATTAAATCCAGAGGAACCAGGATAAATCTTTGCATTGAAGAGGAGAAGCGTCCCTGGACCGGCTTTTTGAAACCGTTTTAGTCCATTTGACCTCGGATATGAAGTCATTTCCCCCCGGTTATCCTCAGCGGCTTCTGGACCGAGGCCTCAAATAGCTTCCCAACAGCTCTACGGTCAGAGCGCATTTCCATTTGCAGTCGTGAATCAGACCATAAAATGTCATAAAAATGAAAAAACAAACATCCCTTGAGGATTTTGTTAAGATGAACTAACAACATAACAAAAGAGAAGAGCACAAGAGAGCCAGGGGTGAGGAATGCTATGGTTACTTTTCCTCATAAAAAAGACTGCGGTCGGCCAAAATTGGACTGAGAGGAATCCATAAAGTGTGTGTGTTTGTGTGTGTGTGTGTGTGTGTGTGTGTGTGTGTGTGTGTGTGTGTGTGTGTGTGTGTGTGTGCTTATATAACTGCGCTGGTGAGGAAGAGGTGAAATTATCAGGGATTTCGCCGCTGGCCGGAGGTAAACATGCCCAGAGGCAGCGGTGGTCCAAAGGCATCCCAATGTCACCCAGAGTGTTTATCTGCAGGCGTGACCGGAGTGACCGGAGTGACCGGAGTGACCGGAGGCCCGGCTCGGGGAACGAGGGATTTACACCGATAGAGCAGAGAAAAAGAAAGGGGGGGCGCGACCTTTCAAGAAGCACACGTGCCTTTCGCGGGTCGTCGCGACCCGTGCGAGGTCACAGGGTTTGTTGTCACATGTTCCTGCTCGCAGCGTCATGCAGAATGTGTCACACTTTATCAAAGCTAATTAAATGCAAAGCAGGCGAGTGGAGGTGGAAACGACCGTGGAAACAGGGGGGGGGGCAGGTTCCAGTCACCCTGACTGAACCACCAGTCAGGGTGTCACCGTGTCACGGTCCGTAAACCTGTTCATGCAAAAGGTCTCGATGGTAAAAGGGTTTAATGATTAATTCTCTGTTTCAAATGTTTTTTATTATTTTTCACAATTAATATAAAATAGGGCAGTCAGTTTAGCGGGTTAATAAGATTAATTAATTACACTGCTAAGTAACGCGTTATGAAAATTAACGCAATTAATTATGAGTGGCAAAATGCACAAGCATTTTAAATTTGGCCCATTGAGGGACCCGAAGGCCACTTGGCAGGTCACTTCCCACCTGCTGCTAGACAAACAAACAAAGCAGGTGACAGACCTGGCGAGCAAATCTTTGCTAGGGCCTTTGAACGCCAAGTTTATGTATGAAAAGAAAGAAGACGGGACTATCAGCTGTAACAAATTTTATAATAAGTGGCTTCCCTTTCTTCTCCCTGCCTCCTGATTGACGGATCCCTCCTCCCTCTCTTCTCTCATTCCTCTCTTTCTTCCTCCTTTTTATCTATTTATTTACTTTTCCTTTGTTTTTGGGTTTGTTTTTTTTTTGCTTTGGGTTTTTTTGGTTTTCTTTTTTTTTCTCCCCTTTTTATTCATCTATTTTTTAATTTATACTGTGTAGCTTTAATACTTAAATATTACTTAAAATAATTTTCATTTATTTGTCATTATTTTTCGTTGAATGTTCGTTCTGTTCTTGAATCAAAAAAAAAAACATCCTAGGAGGTAAACTGTATATCTTTTTTTTTTTTAATTATTCCTGTTCTACTGTGCCTTACCCCCTAATAAAAGTATTAAAACAGAAGACGGGACTATCAACAAGAACGTGGTGATTTATACATTTTGTAAAAAAGAATGTTCCCTTCACTGGAGCTGCTCCAGCCTGAATTATCATTTAAACGCTAAACATGTCCGGACAAGTTCCACTGTAAACGTTACAGGTGCTAGTACTTGCTGTATTGAGTCAGCTTGAGTTTTAATTTTGAATTGAGAGTCTGCTTAAGTGCCTATTTGAGACTCAACTGTATTTTATTTCTGATTTTAATTTATTTAACTGTATTTGTATTGCATTTTTGAATAATGCACCAGGCCTAATTGGTTTGCTGATGTGCTTGAGCTTTTTCTTTTGAATTTCACTTATGAAACACACTTCACCAATAAAAATGTGGATTTCAAATCTTCTCTTCTTAGTATATTCAATTGATTAGTCATGCACTGCAATTTTGTAATGTCCTAGAATTCAAATTCTTTATTTGGGGACCTTTAGCAGATATGATATTAAAATGTGAATTTCGTGAATAAAGTCAAAATTTTGCCTTTTTTCTCAACATTTCAACTTTATTCACAAAATTTCACCTTTTTTCTCAAAATTTCAACCTTATTCTCGACATTTCAACTTTTTTCTCAACATTTCGACTTTTTTCCAAGATTTCAACTTTATTCACAACATTTCGACTTTTTTTTCGACATTTCGACTTTTTTCTCAACATTTTGACTTTTTTCTCAAAGTGAATAATGAAAAAAAATCTTCCTCCTCTAAAATATTATTTTTATTTTTCTCCTGCCTGGCCCTAATACTCTTCCGTAGTATAGAGTTAGTGCTTCGTTTGATTTCTTCATCAAGACCATTCCACAAAGTTCCCCCACAGACTGATATGCACATGCTTTTACTGTAAGAGCAGTACAAACACAAGGTGTGTGAATAACTATGGAAGTATCTCGGGGGGGACGGGAGCGTCGGGAAAACTTGAGGCCTTCTCCCCTCCGAACGGACGAGGAGGCGAGCGACTCGGAGCTGACGGCGACCCCGGCGACCCGTGTGGGTCGGTCGCCCCGCAGGACTGCAGCAGATGTGATGCAACAGCAGCCTGGAAGCCTGAAACTCCCCGCCGTCTGACTCGGAGATGAGTAAACAACGTTGAGCAAAGTCCGGCTGCCTTCTGTTCAAACACCGCGGGCCACAGTCACCCCGTCCTGAACCCACCCAGGTTCGGCTATCGATTGCATTGGGGGTTCGTTTATGCACGGTTAGTTTAAGGTTTCAGCTGAGCCCGACCCCTGAGGTCTGGACTTTAACCGGGCCACTTCAATCTGATATTGATTTTCTGCTGTCAAAGCTTCAGATCCTGCAGCAGGAGACAGTTTGGACCCTGCTTCAACTGACGGAGAGATTACCTCACTAATATACACGGCCCCCTCAGTGCCCCCCCTTTTCACATTTATGTTTGGTTTTGCAGCTGTTACATCTCTGTTCTGCAAGAAAATGACCTCCGGTCGGCTTTAATGCTGCAATTTCCGTGTGAAAGTGGCGCGCGAGAACAAGGTGCCTGTGGCGGCACAACAACCCCCCCCTCCTGATGTAGCGTAGCGTCAGCTCCACCCCCACTAGGCTCTCAGAGACGCCTCTCTTATCAATCTCTTATCACTCCTTGTGTCATTTATGGCGCTTTTACACTAGTACCTACTCAGTCATCCATCCATCATTCATCAATCATCCATCCATCCATCATCCATCCATCCATCCATCCATCCATCCATCCATCCATCCATCCATCCATCCATCCATCCATCCATCTATCCATCATCCATCCATCCATCCATCATCCATCCATCCATCCATCACTCATCCATCCATCCATCCATCATCCATCCATCCATCCATCCATCCATCCATCCATCCATCTATCCATCATCCATCCATCCATCCATCCATCCATCCATCCATCCATCCATCCATCCATCCATCCATCCATCCATCCATCCATCTATCCATCATCCATCCATCCATCCATCATCCATCCATCCATCCATCACTCATCCATCCATCCATCCATCATCCATCCATCCATCCATCCATCCATCCATCCATCTATCCATCATCCATCCATCCATCCATCATCCATCCATCCATCCATCCATCCATCCATCCATCCATCCATCCATCCATCCATCTATCCATCATCCATCCATCCATCCATCATCCATCCATCCATCCATCCATCCCTCATCCATCCATCATCCATCCATCCATCCATCCATCCATCACTCATCCATCCATCCAACCATCCATCCATCCATCCCTCATCCATCCATCCATCATCCATCCATCCATCCATCCATCACTCATCCATCCATCCATCCATCCATCCATCCATCCATCCCTCATCCATCCATCATCCATCCATCCATCCATCCATCACTCATCCATCCATCCATCCAACCATCCCTCATCCATCCATCCATCATCCATCCATCCATCCATCCATCCCTCATCCATCCATCATCCATCCATCCATCCATCCATCACTCATCCATCCATCCATCCATCCATCCCTCATCCATCCATCCATCATCCATCCATCCATCCATCCATCCTCCATCCATCCATCCATCCAACATTCATCCATCCATCCATCCATCCATCCATCCATCCATCCCTCATCCATCCATCCATCATCCATCCATCCATCCATCCATCCTCCATCCATCCATCCATCCATCCATTCATCCATCAACCATCCATCCATCCATTAACCATCCATCCATCCATCCATCCATCCACCCATCCATCCATCCATCCATCCATTCATCCATCAACCATCCATCCATCCATCCATCCATTAACCATCCATCCATCCATCCATCAACCATCCATCCATCCATCCATCCATTAACCATCCATCCATCCATCCATCAACCATCCATCCATCCATCCATCCATTCATCCATCAACCATCCATCCATCCATCCATCCATCAACCATCCATCCATCCATCCATCCATTCATCCATCAACCATCCATCCATCCATTCATCCATCAACCATCCATCCATTCATCCATCAACCATCCATCCATTCATCCATCAACCATCCATCCATCCATCCATCCATTCATCCATCAACCATCCATCCATCCATCCATCCATCCATCCATTCATCCATCAACCATCCATCCATCCATCCATCCATCCATCCATCCATCCATCCATCCATTCATCCATTCATCCATCAACCATCCATCCATCCATCCATCAACCATCCATCCATCCACCCATCCATTCATCCATCAACCATCCATCCATCCATCCATCCATCCATCCATCCATCCATCCATTCATCCATCAACCATCCATCCATCCATCCATCCATCCATCCATCCATCCATCCATCCATTCATCCATCAACCATCCATCCATCCATCCATCCATCCACTGTTTGCGCTGCTGAAAAGTCAGCTGGAGCCGCTAGCAGCTATGAAGAGACAGAGCTCCTGGTAGATCTGCTCGTTCCTTATCTACAACCAGGTTTATGAACATCTGCACCTCAGAGTTGGATCACCAAACAGACTTTTCCTGCCGTTGCTGGTGGAATAAAATGAACAAGAAGCCGTCAGAGTCGCTCTTTCTCTGATGTCACATCCTGACTCAGACGTCTGACTCCAACCCCCCGACCAATCGGTGGCCTGTAGTGTGATGACATCACAGCCCAACTCAGCTGCTTAGAACCTCTGCAGAATAGAAACAGAAAAGTATCTACTCGGTACGTTAGACCCCTAGGGGGAAAGAACCAAACCGAGTGGAGGAGAGCTGAGCCGGGCTGAGTAGCTACTAGTGGAAAAGCGCCAATGATTGTACTGCAGGATCGGTGACATCACAACCACCGGGGTTGGCTCTAAGCGAGGTCCAAAGCTCGGAAACAAAGCAGGTCCGGTGGGGGGGGTGGTAAAGGTCGGGCGGAGAACCCCACTGACGCACATCCCCGACTCCGTCCACAGCGGTCCTCCATCACACACGACGTCCCAACCTGCATCTGCTGCGATGCACAATGGGCAGCTTGTTGCCCCGGCCTCGCTACGACCCCCGCAGAGCCGTCCGCCGGGCCCCCCCGGACCCCCCCACCGCCGTCATCTCAATGAGCCTCTTATGTCTGCAGGGACAGACGATCGGACCCGAACAAGACGGGCACAGAGAGCCAGCAGCGTGGGCACGTGGGAAAAGCACGGCGAAGTGCGGTCGTCCCGTGATCCAACACAAAGGCCAGCCCTGGAACAAGGAGACCTCCGTACCCCGGCTTTATTCACGCGGAAGGATCAGTCTATCGCTTGTCGTCTCCTTCCTCAACACTTGTAGTTCTCAAGACCACTTTCTTGCAGTCTTGGTCATGTCTCGGACTCGGATAACTAAGATCCGTTTCTCACAAAGGTGACAGAATCTGGTGATCAGCAGTTCTTCCTCTTGTTAATGTACAGTTTTGTAAACTATTTGTATTTTGCATTTGATTTCATGTTTTGGTGCATCTGCATGTGTCTGTATTTACAGTAATTACAGTTTTGTGTTTATAACAGCCTTGTTTGAATAAATATATGACTAATATTTGATATCGTTTTGATTGATTAAGCATCAGGTCCATTTCAGTGATGCTGATAAACAGGCAAGGCCAATTTATTTGTATAGCACAATTCAACACAAGGTAATTCAAAGTGCTTTACATCAACATTAAAAGCGACAAGACACAATTAAATAGTAAATAACAAATCAAATTAAATAAAATGATAAGAAAAGAGGTAAAATAATAAAAAGCACAAGTTGTTAAAAAGTAAGGGCAGTACAGCAGGTACATCTCATTCTTACAATGGCAAGAATTACGTTTTTATACGGTCAAAACGTACAAAGACCAGGTCATACAGTGTATTCTGATTACTTTAATGGTAAATAATGTAATTTTAACTTGATAATTGTATCTTTAATATTTAAAATTCAGGTTTCATCTCCAAATTCAGTCCAATTTAAATCAGTAACATTTACTATTCCTTCCTTTTCTGAGGTGGAGGGGGGTGTTGGAGCTGGTTATTCTGCTAGAGGACTTTGGGACTAGTTAGTAGTCGTGTCAATCCTTAAAAGCACTGGAGTCAATCCTCCAATAGTGTAGAAATAGCGGTAGTGCAGTCGCCACACATATCTGATCTCAGCTGATGGATGAAAACATTTATAGTGAGTTCAACATCATCATCCACTTCTCTGTGTTATTGTGCTGCAGTTGAATACAAGCTCATATGGAAACTAGCTGAACCAGGATGATGTTCTACAATCACGCAGGATCAGGACATTACTAGGTTTGTTTCTGGTCTCGGTCTGGAGCTGAACTAGTCTTGGTCTCGGTTTAGGCGGTCTGGACTACACGTCTACCTTCCCCCACGATAAGAACCTGCATTAACCGGCCGCCGCCTCAGACGGAGTCGTAAACGAGGCGTCAGCTCAGCGCCTGATTTCAGTCAAGATCAAGGTTCACCAGCCGAAGTGGGAGGAGCCGCAGCTCGTCAGATAACCGCTAGAGTCCGAGTCCAGGAGAGAGTCAATCACAGATCACTGGATCACAGATAAAAAAGAAAAGTCGAAATGTCGAGATTAATGTTGAAATACAATTTCAAGAATAAAGTCAAAATTTCGAGGATAAAGTTGAAATACATTTCAACTTTTTTCTCGAAATTGTACTTCAACATTATTCTCGACATTTCCACTTTTTTCTCAACATTTCCACTTTTTTCTTAACATTGTACTTCAACATTAATCTCCACATTTCAATTTTTTTCTCAGCATTTCGACTTTTTTCTCGACATTTCAACTTTTTTCTCAACATTTCTACTTTTTTCTCAACATTTCCACTTTTTTCTCGACATTTCCACTTTTTTCTCAACATTTCTACTTTTTTCTCAACATTGTAATTCAACATTAATCTTGACATTTCCACTTTTTTCTCGACATTTTCACTTTTTTCTCGACATTTCAACTTTTTTCTCAACATTTCCACTTTTTTTTCAACATTTCCACTTTTTTCTCGACATTTCCACTTTTTTCTCTTTTCTCTTTTCTCTTTTTTGACATTTCAACTTTTTTCTCAGCATTTCCACTTTTTTCTCGACATTTCCACTTTTTTCTCGAAATTCTACTTCAACATTAATCTCCACATTTCAATTTTTTTCTCAGCATTTCGACTTTTTTCTCGACATTTCCACTTTTTTCTCGACATTTCCACTTTTTTCTCGAAATTGTACTTCAACATTAATCTCGACATTTCAACTTTTTTCTCAACATATCAACTTTTTTCTCGAAGTGCATAATGAAAAAAAATCTTCCTCCTCTCAAATACTACTTTTATTTTTCTCTTGGCTGGCCCTAATACTCTTCTGTAACATTAAATCAGTCAGAGATTGATTTCCAGTGTAAAAGAATTTGTCTCCTAGCTATCAACGTTGAAAAGGCTGTTATATCTTTGAACCTAGAGATCCATATACGATCCGAAAATTGAGGTAAATATATTAAGCATGGCATTCTATTCCTGTTATTTCAGAAGGAAATTTTAAATATTTGTTGAGATTATTACTGATGATCCACACCGGCTACGTTAAGGCCGAGAGAGGGATTCTCGGCAGTGATCGCGGCGTTTGCTCGCCCTGAGGCTTCACTATGGAGCAGCAGGACGGCTGGAAAAACACGGAGGTGCCGGTATCACCGAGGACTCGGCTGCAGATCAACAAAGGCGGGTGATGAGTGCAGGTCCGATAATCTCTGCAGAGCAGAGCGGGCGAGGACACATGTGGGCGTAAACAGTCCTCTCTCTCGTACCGGGGCATTTGCTTGCCCTGATTACATCTCCAGTGAAACTCCCCCCCCCTCGGCTACAGTCACACATGTGGAATGCAGCAGCCAGAAGACTAAAGATTAAACCCCCGCAGAGGCGACTGATATGTAAACGATCTGAGGACAAGCTTCCCCCTTCAGCTGCAGCGTCAACAAACAGGCCGTTGTGCCCATGCAAATGCCCCCCCCGCCCCAAAGCCGCCCCCGAGCTTCATGCACCGAGATCTCGGACTTGATGAACTCATGTGGCACTTTTCCACCAGCACCTACTCATGTCAACTTGGCCTGGTTTCTTTTCCATAACAATCCAGCAGAGCAGAGTAGAAGTAGGAGGTTGGAGCGAAGCTGCTGTGACGTATTTGATTGTGTATCTAAACGAAGAATACAACAACACTAAAGATGTAGAACCTGGAGGAGATGATAAATGTGCTGCTGGGTCTGGGGCTTGTGTTCCATATCATCATCTTGATATCAAGATATCGAAAGGCAAGAACAAAGTCAAAAGAACATTGTATTTCAGTAAATGGTGTGAAACTATGGAATAGGGCTTGGTCGTCTTGACGTCATCACCTGGCGCAGCTGCCCTGTTGGAAGCTAACTTAGCTGCTCTTCAGACCACTGCGTACTGTGTACAGACGTGCTCCCTCTTCATTGTGTCTTACTTGTAATCGCTACTTTCCGTTATTCTGTAAACCATGGTAACCTGTTGCTGTGTTGTAGCACAGCAGCTCCACACATAACAGACGTGGGGAAAAGATCGCTAATGGTTTAACTTTTCACCGCTTTCCTGCTCGGAGGTAGAACCACGGAGGCCGGCCAAGTATCTGAGATAACAGATTAAATGAGTCAACGAGTCGTCGGCTCGCTTGGATCGCGGCTGTAAGACGACCAAACATAACCTTCCACAGTAAACCACAAACAAACACTCACACAGACCAGGGTGCATCATTCACACAGGTTTTATTCCCCACTTCTCCAGCTAAACGCAGTTGCTGGCCAGCTCTCTGCGGTGCGATTAACCCCAATCTTCAGATAAAACTAGTTTGTTGAGGAAAAATATTAACTCTATTTGTAGCTGCAGAGGAAAAAAATAATCAATACAACAATTATATTGCTCACGCCTCGGAGCCTCTTCCGCATAATATAGCGGTCAAAAAAGAAAAAGGTAAGAGTACGGTAATACAAAACATGTACTGTATGTTGTACTATTATACAAATTTATTGAAACACATGGCGAGTCAAACATTTACCAAAGCAGCTGCCAAACACTCCTAAACAAGGTCGCCTAAGACGTCGGTTGTGCAGAACTGCGGCAGTAAATCCTTTCTAAAGAGTGGAACTCCGACGAGGAGCTCCACTCTTTAGTAGGGATTTCATATGGATCCAAACCGTTAATAATCATTATTTTCTCCATATACCGGTCCCTGGCTTCCTTGTTTAAGGTATCCCGGTAAATTCCAGTTCCTTTACGGCATTTTAACATCTTTTTTTTGCGTTCCGTCTGTTCACTTGGTGCTACTACACTGCTGTTTGTTTACACTCACGAGGCTGCCAACACGGCACCGCGTCCCAGAATGCACCTTGGTGACCAAGCCCTATTGTTGCGAAAAGGACTTAAGAATGTGTAGTTCGATCCATACCTTTAAAAAAATGTTTAAAATGAAGACTATCAACGGGTATAAAAATATACTGTAATGCAACCAAATTCATTGACACCAAATTTCATAGTGTAACAATTATTACTAGGCTTTTGTTTGCTTCTTTCCACCTACCTCTAACAATCATTAACTTTTTTCCTGCAGTTCTTTATAAACATTGTCTAGTATTGATTGTATGATAATACGGTAGGCATCACAAGCTCAGGCTTCAGCCTACACCTTTTTTGGTCACATCTATTTGAGCCATCTCTGTAGTGCCTCTCTGGTTTTGCTGTTTTCCCCATGTGTGCTGTAAGATGATGGTTGCACCGATGTATTAACATTGTTTTTTAAACAAAAAGAAAAGAAAAGAAAAAAGAAAGTAAAAAAGTGAGAGTGAGAGAAGCTTTTTAATTTTTTTTAGTTTGTCTCGGCTACTAAGAAGTGACAGAGCTCCTGGTAGATCTGGTCGTTCCTTATCGTCGTCTAGATCCCTTTTTAATTCTCTCCTCAGCACCAGGTTTATGAACATTTGCACCTCAGAGTTGGATCATGAAACAGACTTCTGCTGCCGTTGCTGGTGGAATAAAATGAACAAGAATCTGTCAGAGCCGCTCTTTCTCTGATGTCACATCCTGACTCAGACGTCTGACTCCAACCCCCCGACCAATCGGTGGCCTGTAGTGTGATGACATCACAAAGTAGAAACAGAAAAGTATCTACTCGGTATGTTAGACCCCTAGTGGGAAAGAACCAAACCAAGTGGAGGCGAGCCGAGTTGAGTAGGTACTAGTGGAAAATGACCAATACTTTCCTCCCGTTTGCTCGTGAGAGGCGGTTGGGGGGGTTTATGGTTGCAGGGCTCCCGGGAGGCTGGTCGGTCCTCTGAACCCCCCCGGGAGGTCAGAGCGGGTTTGTTTGGCTGCTGCGTGAAACATGTCGCGCTGGAGGTTCCCAGGTCCTCTCAAACCCCCCCCCCCACCGGCGACGGAGGCTGGTGGCTTAAAAAGAAATATGCTGAGTCTGCAGGAATATCGAGCTGCAGCCTGCAGGGTTTCAGTTGCAGGGATTTATGGTTTATGGTGGGGGGGGGGGGACTAACATCACATGAAGGCTTGGAAACAGAAAAAGCAGAAAAATTTACTCCGATCGAGCCTCATTTCCCCGGACGAGGGGAATTGGTCATAAAGTTGCGGGAAAAACCTCCAAACACCAGAACCGACGCCGTAAATGAGCCACGTGCACTTTTGGTGTTTTTAAAAAATAATTTTGATT
Organism: Cololabis saira; assembly: GCF_033807715.1. NCBI lineage: Eukaryota > Metazoa > Chordata > Actinopteri > Beloniformes > Belonidae > Cololabis > Cololabis saira. Next base: position 7,935,466 of record NC_084609.1, on the reverse strand, counting down.
TGATTTGATTTTTATTTGTCTCAAACATGCACAAGCATAAAACAAACGGTATATATAATAATATTTGAAAAGAAAATAGCACATTACGATGAAGTGCAAGTTTGAGAAGGAGCTGAAGGAAGCAAAGCTTATCAAGTTTTCTGTAATGCAATTAAAAAAACAAAAATGTCATACATTCTGGATTCATTACAAATCAACTGAAATATTGCAAGCTTTTTATTATTTTAATATTGCTGATTATGGTTTACAGTTTAAGATTAAGATTCCCAGAATATTCTAATTTTTTGAGATAAGATATTTGAGTTTTCTTAAACTATTCTTAAACCATGATCAGCAATATTAAAATAATAAAAGGATTGCAATATGTCAGTTGATTTGTAATGAATCCAGAATGTATGACATTTTTGCATTACAGAAAATAAAGGACTTTATCACAATATTCTAATTTTCTGAGACAGTCCTGTACATAATGATGTTTTAGACCGATTTACTGAAGTTGAAAACTTTAGCAGTTTCTAGCGTATAGGCTCCTCCCATAAAGACGCTGGGATGTCAGATGTGCTGCACTGAATGCTGGGTAATCATGTAGCTGTTGTACAAGAACTAGTGACGTCACGGACGGTAGTTCAGCTGGTATTCAAACAAATAAATAAATAAAAAAGTCTCTTTTTAGCGTGAAGCTCAGTAGAGACTCAGTTTTGAACCCGGCCCCCTAGTGGTCGTTTACAGGAACTGTGGTGTTTCCACCTAGTCGGAGTTACGTCAACGACGCCCGAAGTGCAGATCTGGGCCATGTTTGGTCCCCCTGAGTCAACACCGGCGCCTCGGGGCCCAATGTGGGCCAGAAGAGTCGTGCGGGTTGTTGACTGTCTGAGTTGTTTATAGTCTGAGTTGTTTTCATCTGATAGAGTCGTGAAGGATCGGACGGGTCGTTCAGGTCGTCCAGGACAAGTTCTCCCTGATCTGAACGACTCAGATAACGGCAATAAAAATATAAATGTGATGTTGAAACAGGCGGCTGGCAGGTTTCCTATCTGTGGTGTTTACAGCTGATCGCCGGGGAGGGGGGGGGTTGTGTTTGGGCCGAGAGAGGTATCTCAATCTTTTCTGTTTTGTTTTGTTCCTCTTGAAGAGTCCCTCAAACTCCCCACTTCTTCTTTTTCTTCTACTTCTTCTTCTCAGGAACGGTTTTAAGGCCACGACCCGGAGTTGACACACCGACACACCGACGGGAAAATCCCCCGGAGGAGGAAACCAGCACTGACCTTTGTTGTCACAATCACAGAGATTTACTTTCGTCCTGGAATGAAAACAACCGAGACACGGTTTATAAAAAAGAAAAGAAATCGCTGAGAAACCCAGAATGTTTCCCTTTTCTCTCCATTTCTCTCCTACAATGACGGCATTGTAGGACTCTATCGAAGTAGCAGTTTGCTGATCTGGAACGTTCAGGTGTGTTTTAGTTTTAGTTTAGTTTAGTTTATTTGCACATAAAAATATACAACAGTTTGGAAAAGGAAAGACAAACAGTATGTAGAAAAAAAAGGAAATAAAAAAAGACGTACAATATATCAGAAAATGTGCGGGAGGAACCAAAAAAACCCATAAGGGCTGTGGTTCCTCCTATAGTGAAACAAACAATATCTACAGAAATATGTAAAACATAGGACAACTAAGGAAAATAAGCTAAATTGCTAGAAAACAAAAACAGGAATCTAATGAGGGAGTGCAGAGAAGTACTAAAAATTAATGGTTAAGCTTTGCTAACTTGGGCTAGTAAAAATGTTGTGATTTGTTTTTTGAAAGTATTTGTACTCGAGCATTCTCTAAGGCAGGGGTCGGCAACCCGCGGCTCTAGAGCCGCATGCGGCTCTTTAGCGCCGCCCTAGTGGCTCCTGGAGCTTTTAAAAAATGTTTGACCTTTTTTCCCTTTTTTTTCCTTTTTTTCTTCTTTTTTCTCTTTTTTCCTTTTTTTTCTCTTTTTTCTTACTTTTTCCTTTCCTTTTTAATCTCAATATTTCGACTTTTTTCTCAAAATTTCGACTTTTTTCTCGACATTTGGACTTTTTTCTCGACATTTCAACTTTTGTCTCAAGATTGTACTTCAACATTAATCTTGACATTTCGACTTTTTTCTCGAAATATCGACTTTTTTCTCGACATTTCGAATTTTTTCTCGAAGTGCATAATGAAAAAAAAATCTTCCCCCAGTTATAACTACTATAGAAACATGCAGCATGTGCTGCCTTCATTGTAAGGCTCATACAAGACTTTTTAATTTTTTGCGGCTCCAGACATATTTGTTTTTTGTGTTTTTGGTCCAATATGGCTCTTTCAACATTTTGGGTTGCAGACCCCTGCTCTAAGGTAAGGTGTTCCAATAAAGAGGAACCTCTGAATCTAATTGAAAATTGGGAAAAGGTAGTCCTGAAAAAGGTGGGATGGAGATTGTTTGCAGACCTAGTATTGAAGAGATGAATTTGGGAATTGAATTGAAATAAAGAATGAAAACAGGTTGGTGTGTTAACACAATGATAAGAGGGAAGGATGTAAGTAAAGGTCCTAGAGAAGCACTTTGTTCTCTAATTCTCCCCTCCGTTTTTCCTGTGTTTAACGTGGTCTAAACATGTTTTTGTCGTCTTTGTCGGGGTGTTTTGGTGACGTGGAGGTTTGTGTGCACGTCCTCCGTGAGGTTTCTCCACACCAGGAAACAGAAACAGCCCATAATTCTTCAGGCCACAGTAACGTCACGCCCGAGGCAGGAAATTGGACCGGAGACACGGGCCGATAACAAGATCAGCCGTGCTGATGGAGACGAGCTCGCCGGCGAGGCGGCTAACCTGATGTCAGGCGGTGACGTCAGGTTAGCCGCTCGTGCCGCGGAGACAGGAAACCACGTTAGCATCAGGGGGGGTGATGGTCTCCGTGACGACGCATCCCTCCCAGCTCAGTAGCAGCCTGGTCTCATCCCTGCAGGGACACGAGCCTCGTCACCTGACAGGTGCGTCTGGGACCAGAGGTCATGTGACCATGGCTGGTTTGTTGCTGCTGAACTGCATTCTGGGATTTTCACGTCAAATAACAACAGCAGAAATAAGAAATCCTGGTTACGGGAGGAAGTCCATCATCAGTCCGTCTGTCATCCATCCATCCACCCATCATTCATTCATTCATTCATTCATTCATTCATTCATTCATCCATCCATCCATCATCCATCCATCCACCCATCATTCATTCATTCATTCATTCATTCATTCATTCATTCATTCATTCATTCATCCATCCATCCATCATCCATCCATCCACCCATCATTCATTCATTCATTCATTCATTCATTCATTCATTCATTCATTCATTCATCCATCCACCCATCATCCATCCATCCATCCATCATTCATCCATCCATCCATCCACCCATCATTCATTCATCCATCCACCCATCATTCATTCATTCATTCATTCATTCATTCATTCATTCATTCATTCATCCATCCACCCATCATCCATCCATCCATCCATCCATCCATCCACCCATCATTCATTCATTCATTCATCCATCCATCCACCCATCATTCATTCATTCATTCATCCATCCATCCACCCATCATTCATTCATTCATTCATTCATTCATCCGTCCATCATCCATCCATCATTCATTCATTCATTCATTCATTCATTCATTCATCCATCCATCCATCCATCATTCATCCATCCATCCAACATCCATCCATCCATCAATCCATCCATCCATCCAACATCCATCCATCCATCCATCATCCATCCATCCATCCATCATCCATCCATCCATCCGTCCATCCATCCACCCATCATCCATCCATCATTCATTCATTCATTCATTCATTCATTCATTCATTCATTCATTCATTCATTCATTCATTCATTCATTCATTCATTCATCCATCCATCCATCCATCATTCATCCATCCATCCAACATCCATCCATCCATCCATCAATCCATCCATCCATCCATCCATCCATCCAACATCCATCCATCCATCCAACATCCATCCATCCATCAATCCATCCATCCATCCATCCATCCATCCATCAATCCATCATCTATTCATCCATCCATCATCTATTCATCCATCCATCATCTATTCATCCATCCATCATCTATTCATCCATCCATCATCTATTCATCCATCCATCCATCCATCCATCCATCCAACATCCATCCATCCATCCATCATCCATCCATCCATCCATCATCCATCCATCCATCCGTCCATCCTTCCACCCATCATCCATCCATCATTCATTCATTCATTCATTCATTCATTCATTCATTCATTCATTCATTCATCCATCCATCCATCCATCCATCATTCATCCATCCATCCAACATCCATCCATCCATCAATCCATCCATCCATCCATCCAACATCCATCCATCCATCCAACATCCATCCATCCATCCAACATCCATCCATCCATCAATCCATCCATCCATCCATCCATCCATCCAACATCCATCCATCCATCCATCCATCCATCCATCCATCATCCATCCATCCATCCATCCATCCATCCATCCATCCATCCATCCATCCATCCATCCATCCATCCATCATTCATCATCCATCCATCCAACAGCTTATGGATTCAGCAGCAACAATAATAAACGTCCCATGATTCCATGCATCTCTCTGAATTTACTTTCCTCAGACTCTAATCGGTTTTTCATGATTCTCTTTTACTCTGATCTGTGAGGCTGATTGATGATGCAGAACTCGTCCGGCCGATTAAACTCCAACAACGTGACGCATCAGATCCACAACAGCCTCTGTGTTACTGTGGGAATTAAAACAACCTGAGGTGTAATTGACGACACCACGGTCCACAACTCTTTCAGCTCTTTACAGGTTTCAGGCTGTCTGAGTTTAAACTTTCGTCCGGTGCTGGGAAAAAGCCAGCCTTTTTCTTCCTCCTGCACAAAACAAACATCCACCTCCCAGTAGGTCAAGAGATTTCCCCCCAGGCCATGGAATACTCTCCTTTACTCACTTACGTCACATAGGAAGTGACTTTCTACCGCCGGTGTTTTCGTCTTTCCAGGAAAGTAGTTCTTGCAGCGGTTTCTTTCCACAACACAGCACTAATGCAGGTACCGACCTTCACTGGAGAAGTGGACCAGCGTTTAGGTCGGGAGCTCAGGATTAAGACGGGAAACTGGATGAGGATGGCGTTTATGGAGGTTCACTTGAAGGTTTGGTGCCTTGGCTGCCCACCGGACCATAAAACGTCACGACAAACGACGGGAGAATGGGACCCGTTCATATCTTGGTTCTGATTCCACGTCATGCCAGGATTTATCATCCGAACCAACAGCTTTCAGTGACGTCATTTCCTTGTTTGCATAGCCATGGCCGAGACAAACCAACGACCGAACAAACGTCTCAAAGTGATGTTGAAAAGTCAAGACTCCTAAACATCTTAGTCGCGATAAAATTTCTCCTTTTCTGGCCTTTTCTGGCACCAAACGGCTCAAACATGTCTGTTTTTAAGTAAAAGTGTCTCTGCTAGCGTCCGTTAGCACGTAAAAGTGTGACGCAGAAACAAAAGTGCCTTTGAGGGCGTTGGGGTAAAACTCTGCCCCTCAGATAACCACCAAAGGCCTGCCACGCTTTCCGAGCCCTAACGCCTGTTTTGTTGCCTGAGGCCAGTTTGTTGAGACAAAAACAAACTTTCCTCTGTACTTTTCGTGTCTTTAAGACTAAATCTTAATCCAACTATTGGCAACAATCTAGCTAAGGATTAAACTGGAGTTTCCCAGAAATCCAAGTAAACATGCACGAGGAGACAATCGATTATTGATACCCCTTTTCCACCAAACCAGTTCCAGGGCTGGTTCTGAGTTTGGAACCAGGCTTTCTGTTTCCACTGACAAAGAACTTACTCCGGGCCAGAAAAAACGGTTCCATGCCCCCCAATTCTGCACTAGTTTTACTTGATGACGAATGAAACGTCCCGTCCTGAGCAGTTGTTATGGATGTAGAATCTAGCTGCAGGAGACGGGCCCTAGTGGTCATCCGGCGAACTGCAACTGTAACTAGATGTTGCCTCTGATTGAACCCACAACACCGTCCATGAATAGTAACGTAGCCACCGTGAACCTGAGAGGTTAAAGACGTCCAGAAACCGTCTCTCTGGCCTCATTTACCCCTTTTCCACCAAACCAGTTCCAGGTCTGGTTCTGGGCCAGTGCTTAGTTTTGAACCGGTCTTTCTGTTTCCACTGACAAAGAACTGTCTCCAGGCCAGAAAACCGGTTCCAAGGTAGCACCAACTCTTTGCTGAACCGCTTACGTAAGCGGAGGGGGCAGAGTTATTAAGACCAACGGAAACAGCAAGACTGGGAGACGGAGAAATTTTCAGATAGATAGATAGATAGATAGATAGATAGATAGATAGATAGATAGATAGATAGATAGATAGATAGATAGATAGATAGATAGATAGATAGATAGATAGATAGATAGATAGATAGATAGATAGATAGATAGATAGATAGAGCGAGCGAGCGAACGAACGAACGAACGAACGAACGAACGAACGAACGAACGAACGAACGAACGAACGAACGAACGAACGAACGAACGAACGAACGAACGAACGAACGAACGAACGAACGAACGAACGAACGAACGAACGAACGAACGAACGAACGAACGAACGAACGAACGAACGAACGAACGAACGAACGAACGAACGAACGAACGAACGAACGAACGAACGAACGAACGAACGAACGAACGAACATCGTTTTATATATTTATTGTTAATATTGCACTATGTTTTTTTGTTGTAGTGAAAGCCCGCACCTTACTTTTCGTTGTACTTGTTACAATGACAATAAAGAGAATCTTGAATCTTGAATCTTGATCTTCTTTTTTCTTCCCTCTCTTTCCTTTTTAATCTCGACATTTCGACTTTTTTCTCAACATTTCGACTTTTTTCACAAAATTTGTACTATTTCCTCGACATTTTGCCTTTTTCTCGACATTTCAACTTTTTTCTCAAGATGGTACTTCAACATTAATCTCGAAATTTCGACTTTTTTCTCGACATTTCAACTTTTTTCTCGAAATTTCGACTTTTTTCTCAACATTTCGACTTTTTTCTCAAGATGATACTTTTTTCTCTAAGTTCATAATGAAAAAAAAATCTTCCCCCAGTTATAACTATTATAAATACATGCAGCATGTGTTGCCTTCATTCCTTTTTTGCGGCTCCAGACATACAGTATTTGTTTTTTGTGTTTTTGGTCCAATATGGCTCTTTCAACATTTTGGGTTGCCGACCCCTGCACTAAGGTGTTTACATGGCTGTTAAAACTTCCATGTCTGTCGGATCAAGGCAACAATTGTACCTTCTGTTGCTGCTGCCGAGGCCTGTAAAGGTTCCTGTAAAGGTTCTGCTCGGGCTCACCGACGCCTCGTGAACCGAACCCCCTCCAGACCCGAAGGCGACGGCGGGGTACGAGGCTGGCGGGGGCTCGATAACGCAGCGTTTAACCATCTCTGCAGTCGTAAAGCAGCGAGAGAAGCTCAACAATCCCTGAATACCTGAGTTTATTGGAGCCGGCGCTGGAAGGGCCCGGCCCAGCTTTTATAAGCGCCGGGAGGCCGCTCCCTTCCCTGCAGGCCCGGCGGGGAAAACTGGGTCAGCGTTTGCAAAAACAGCGAGTCAATCATTGCTCCGTCTCCAAGGGAGGAGCTCCTTATCTGGCGGCGCGGGTCATAGGACGGGTTTACAGTCTCTACAGTAAACAGTAATGAAATACGACCCCACTGGCAGCTCTGGAGGCGGATCCGTGTTCACCAACTCCCTGGTACCGACCGGGAACGGAGGAGGACCCGGGCATCCAACAATCCATCCATCCATCCATCCATCCATCCATCCATCCATCCATCCATCCATCCATCCATCCATCCATCCATCCATCCATCATTTATCCATCCATCCATCCATCCATCCATCCATCCATCCATCCATCCATCCATCCATCCATCCATCCATCCATCCATCCAGAGCCGCCGGGGAGATTTGCGAGGCCCTGTGCGAAATGGCCGGGGGGTGGCCCTCACGCGTGAACGTAGCGAGCGCGTGTGAATTTTTTGGGTTTTTCGGGTTTGATCGGGTGTCTATATGCGCAATTTTAACTCTCTAATTACCAAAATACTGGATACCTTCCCCTGCCTCATCATCATCTCTTGCCTTGACGGCTGCTTGAGACCCGGCCGGATCGGTGATTTTTGTAACAAATTTATCAAACGAGCCTTTCAGAGAGGCATTAAACTCTTCCATCTTCTTTAGTTTTTTTCTTTTTTCATCCCCTGATGGAAATTTCCTGAATCTGTCTCGTTCTCTCGACATTGTGTGACAGTTTGTTCCAACTCCACCCGTCTGGATCAGAGCACCTTGTGTCTGCGCTTGGTCTGATCAGTTGTATTGAACAACAGACACGCGCATCATTGCACATATATTTATTGATATGCACAGACTAGTACACATTTAGGTCTGTAATGGAACGTGACTGTTGATATTTATAAGGGACAAAAAGGAAAAAAAAAAAAAAAAAAAAAAAAAAAAGGCCCATAGTGCGAGGCCCCGTGTGGTCGCACGGTTGCACACCCCTTGCGGCGGCCCTGCATCCATCCATCCATCCATCCTCGTCTCGTCTGAAAACCAGTCCAGGGTTTGGCTGATTCTGGTTGTTTCGGGTCTTTGTCCCGTTGGAGGACCCACGACCTCTCGGCTCCCCTGCACAGATCTGAAACCGCCAGAACCGGACCCAGCGGCTCCAGAACACCTTCTTTGATACACGTAGAATACGATGCTACTCCATCTTCCCCCGACAAACAACAACAATGAGCTTCTGTTCCTCTTTCACAGGCGGAGCTGGAAGGTTATAAATAGTACGACGGGGATGTTTGCAGATGACAGCCGCCTCGGCTCCACTTCCTCCCGCTGCGAGTCGACCCCCGGCACCCCGCCGACACGTCAACCTCCTCACCCGGACGTTATTTCCTTGTTTTTTTTAGTTTTTTTTTTATTGACATTCTACGACGGAGTATTAAGGCCAAACTAAGACAAAAAAAAAAAAGTAGAGTTTTCCTAAATTACGACTTTATTCTCGTAATATTACCACTTTATTCTCATAATATTACCACTTTATTCTCATAATATTACCACTTTATTCTGATAATATTACGACTTCATTTCTCGTAATATTACGACTTTATTCTTGTAATATTACGACTTTATTCTCACAACATTATGACTTTATTCTTGTAATTTTACGACTTTATTCTCATAATCTTATGATTTTATTCTCGTGATTTCCAAATTATTTTTTGTCTTAGTTTGGCTCTAATACTCCGTCGTAACATCCAGCATTAGACATTCACATCCGGTACATCATGTATTCATACATCATACATCTGTTGTCTGTCCTAAATGTCGGAGTAATGTTTTGGTTTTATGTCCAAACAATGAAAAGAAAGACAAACCACCAAAAACTACTACGTACAAGTAGGGAGTGATCTTTTCAACATAACGCAGTCATTGACTTGAGAAAATAAACTCAGGTCTATGGGGCGTGACGTATGAGGTGAATTTCTCCAATTTATGATTAATAAATGCCGTTATCTTCTCCATTTTATAAATGTCCATTGTAATTTCTATCCATACCTTTAAAGTTGAGCTCCCCTGTCATAAACATTTCCTTCTAATAGTCTTTTTACAGGATATTCAGTCCTGAGGTACAGGTATGTATCCAAAAAACATGGAGGAATATTTCGCATTTGAAGATATGACCCGCCCATTATTTCATAGTTTTTATTTCCCCTTTTTTTTTTTTTTTTTTTTTTACAGGAGAACAACATAAAAGGAGGAGAGAACGACGTTTTTGCACTTGATAAACGACGAGCATCAGGAAGTCGCTAGTTGAATGCAGATGACGGCAAACGCCTCACGTCCAAAACCCACAAGCCAGATGTTTCAAATTGATGAGTTGATCTTTTAAGGCGAAAGGAGGAATGAAGAGAGGGATGGAGGGAGGGATGAAGGAAGGGATGGAGGGAGGGATGAATGAAGGGAAGGAGGGAGGGATGGAGGCCGGCGCTGGGTTTAAACTGCCAGATCTGTGTTCCTCGCTGATTAAATGTCCCTCTGATGGAGATTCGCTCCATCGCTGTTGGATGGTGTGTGTGTGTGTGTGTGTGTGTGTGTGTGTGTGTGTGTGTGTGTGTGTGTGTGTGTGTGTGTGTGTGTGTATCATTGTCTCATCCATCCGTCCCTCGTGGATTCAGTAAAAGATTGCAGAACCGCTGCTATTAATGTAACAGGATCCGAGCACCGAGAGGCTCAGAAACTGACACCCCCACACACACACACACACACACACACACACACACACACACACACACACACACACACACACACACACACACACACACACACACACACACACACAGATCTGTGGGCTGCAGACAGTCAGGAGGTTAGACCCCGACTATCAGACCTTCTCCCATTTCCTTTAAGTGTGTGAGACTAGAAGAGAAGAGGATGAGTATAAATACAGCGGCAGGCAGCCCCCCCCCGCCGAGCGTCTTTGGGCTACAACGAGGCTACTATGAGGCTACGATGGGGCTATGATGGTGCTACGATGGAGCTACGATGAGGCTACGATGGGGCTAAAATGGGCTACGATGGAGCTATGATGGGGCTACAATGAGACTATGATAAGGTTACGATGGGGCTCCGATAAAGCTATGATGAGGCTATGATGGCGCTACGATGGGGCTCTGATGAGGCTACGATGGGGCTACGATGAAGCTATGATGAGGCTATGATGGCGCTACGATGGGGCTCTGATGAGGCTACGATGGGGCTACGATGAAGCTATGATGAGGCTACGATGGGGCGCTGATGGGGCTACGACGAGGCTACAATGAGGCTACGATGGGGCTATGATGAGGCTACGATGGGGCTAATATGAGGCTACGATGAGGCTACGATGAGGCTACGAAGGCGCTATGATGGAGCTACGATGAGGCTACGAAGGCGCTATGATGGAGCTACGATGAGGCTACGATGGGGCTAATATGAGGCTACGATGAGGCTACGATGAGGCTACGAAGGCGCTATGATGGAGCTACGATGAGGCTACGAAGGCGCTATGATGGAGCTACGATGAGGCTACGATGGGGCTACGATGAAGCTAATAAAATAAATATAAATATATATATATATATATATATATATATATATATATGCCAACATGGTATCAACCATTAATATATATGCAGACAAAAAAAGATATAAGTAAATACATTTGCTTTTTTTTATTACATTAATTGAAATTTGATTTCTTAGGAAAAGGGGACAGATAAAATAAGCTTAGTCTTCTTTCTGTTCCCTTTCATTCAAGGAAAGAGATTTGTTGTAATTGAACTGTTTTGTTTTTCTTTTAATGAATGAAATAAAGAATAAAATGAAGTGAAATGAAGGGTTCCTGGCGTCTGCCGTGGAGGGCGTGACAGAACTGGGCCCGGGGCCATATTTGGACAGATTGGGGCCAAACGGCTTCGTGTTTCCAGGTGGATCATGTAACACGGGAGGCCGTTCGCTCAGAGATCAGAGATGTTGTGAAAAGGGATCCTGGGCAGGATGGGACCGGCCCGGGAACCAGACCCAGATGGCTCTGCGGCGCTGGAAATGTACACAAGCAATCAGGCCGAACAATGAGGCCCACATGGAGGACGACTCGGTGCCGCTTGGGACGTAAACACTCACGTCTGAAACTTCCTCAGAACATTTGGATCCAGTTTTAGCCCCAACGCCCCCCTTATCGGGCCCGTCTAACGAAACCTCCGCCCCACCAGAGGCTCCTCCCTCGTTCTCTTATCACCAGGTATTTCCAGCCTCTCATTGGAGGGAGACGGCAACACCTCCCCGAGAGTTCAGTGACCTCCACTCGTCTGTCACCGCCAGGCATTCCTTCAACATTTTCTTGAGAGGATCAGAGTCAGCTGCGGAGGAGTGGTGCTTGAACGCTAACGCCGCCTGCACAGTCTAGTCCTGGGTGTGTGTGCGTTCTTGTTTTTGTTACCTCACTGAGGCCTTTTCAGGTGTAACTACTGACCTTTCGGAGACCCACACCCCCCAGTCTTGGAGCCAGTAGGTGATAAATACCACATCTGGCCACCTGGGGGCGGCGTATTCAGTTACATTTAGCTGGATATAGCACCACATCATCTGTATACAGTAATCCCTCGCTAAAACGCGGTTCACCTTTCACATCTCGCTGCTTCACAGATTTGCATTTTGCATCGTGTTCTGCATTCTGATTGGCTAAACCAGGGGTGTCAAACTCATTTTGCTTGGCGGGCCGGATTTGACCAATTTTTTTCTCGCGGGCCGCACGCTCAAAATAACAAAAATGGTGCGAAAATTGTTTTTTCTAATTCTTTTTTTTTACTATTGTTATCTAATCCAATATCAGTTTAGTTAATTAAGGAAATATGCACTTTGTTTACACTCTGATTATGTTAAATATATTTCTTCAGGATCTTTTCTTGAAATTTCTCATTTTTTTTCAAATTATGTAAGATACTTTTAATATCATTTTACAAAGATAAACAGAAACAAGTATGTTTTTTTTATATTTCGCTTTTTTATAGGAAATTTAATTAAAAGCAAAATCTTTCTTATTACATCCGAGTGTTTCTTTGTGATTTAAATTTTTTCCAGTACAATTAAGTGTATTTATTTTTTTTAAATTGGCGCGGATATTTACGCCAGTGTGCCGAAAAAGTCAGCACTTCTTTTTTAACTGTTTTACTTTGTCACTATCCTCGTATTCAAAACTGAAATTATCCGAATAAATATCTTCTATCATCTTTTTTAGCATTGATATTTTTCCTGCGAAAATATATAATAGTAGTCAGTTAATAAAAATAAACGACCGTCTAAAAAGAAATAAAATCGGCAAATGCATTCTAGAAAACTAAAAAAATGTCGAAAACTGCTCTCTTTGTGGAATAACAATGGATTTGTAGAAGAAATATATTATCGGATATGCTGCCATTCATGGCCATTATTTATGCCTTCCTTTTTAGTAAATTAACATTTCGTTTTTTTGCGTTGGAAACTTCTCGCGGGGCGCATGAAAATCTCTATTGGGCCGCACATTTATTTTATTTTTATTTTATTTATCCTTTATTTATACAGATAAAACACTTGAGTCCGAAGACTCATTTTCAAGTGTGACCTGTTCACATCCACACAGTTGCATAAAACATAAAAATGAGACATGACAAGATATGACAGGACATAACACTTGACACCCCTGGGCTAAACAGTCTCCCCGCTTCTTCACTTCCTGTGTCAATAACGTTGGTCGCTTAGCAACAATGCTGAGAACGGCCAATGAGCTTCAGCAGCAGCTCAAGAAAGGGACCATGGAATGAATTGTTCATTACAGTCTCAAATATAACCAATGGTGGCATGTCGGTTTATAAGAATCTTTTTTCCCAGAAAAAAAAAGAGCAACAACGACGACCCATAACTATGTTCTTCTCTCAAAAAAACACACCTGCACCGCGGCTTTAGGAGAAAAAGGCGCTACAGAGCCGAGTCAGGAAGCTGCTAGTCACAATTTGTCGTACTGAACTTATTTTATTTTTTTTCATAATCTCCCGTTCAAATCCAATTACTCGGGTCGTGGTGGGGCGAGGCTGATCTCCGCAATTTGAAGCCTTGTATAATAATTGTAAAAAAAAAAAAAAAGGTTGCTCCTTGGCGGATTTCACTTATCACTGGTTCTTTTTGGAATTTAACCCCCACGAAAAACCAGGGATTACTGTACACGTCAACAATCCAGTTCAGCTCATTACCATTTGGTGCAAAACCAGTTTTTAATAAACCAACAGAGTTTGTGTGATACATCCCCAGTCCTGAGCAAGAACATGTGAATAAAGTTCAACGAACCTCGATGGTACCGGGTCCGGTTGGATCCGTGGGTTAGCGCTAGCTCTGCTAAGGTTGCTCGTCTAAGCGCTCCTGGACAACCAAGCATCGGTCAGGGCGGCCTCTTGGTGCCGTTACCACCACAACGAGCCGTATAACCGGCACTATAAGAATTGTAATGCTTCATTAGAGCTTTATTTATGGTTCAGAAGTCCGGTTCATCGAAGGTGCTGAGTAGCTAAAGGAGAGTAGCGAGACATTAGCCGAAGCTGGTTAATACAAACATGTTGCTTCGTGAAGGGCGGTAGCATAAAGTGTTAACGACTAGCGATTAGTATCATATTAGAAATTCATTTATTGCTTGACATAAACACTCCTGGCGTGGTACAAAGTTTTCATGGGTGTTTCATAGGTTCATGGACTTTTGAACTGGGCTGTTAATGTTTATTTCTGCTGTAAAGCTGTGTGGAGTTGGTGAAGATGAACTCGCTGTTGGAGTTGCACCCTAGTGGTCATTCCAGGAAATACAACCGCAGCTTTGCTCCGAAGAGTAAAACCGGATTTTACTCTTCGTTTTTTTACGTACAGCTGACTCACAGCGACATTCAGGGTTTGAAACGGACGTGATGTATTTATTTATTTAATCACATTTAGTCTTTTTTAAGGCAAGTTACAATGAACTTACATCTTTCTTTCTAACAAACACAAAACATACGACGTCAGGATTGAGAATTAGCAAAAGGGCTGTTGCAAAAGGACTTGAAACTACAGGAAATTTTTTCTTTGAATGACTTTAAATCCGGACTGAGAGCGTGTGACACGGCCTCCTTAACTTGTAAGTGTTTTATTTCATTTATATGTCATTTTACTTTCTTCAAACTAACTTTTTGCTGCCTCTTGACTCTCTTGAGAAAGAGGTTTTCCATCTCAACGGGAGATTCCTGGTTAAATAAAGGTTATATTAAAGAGAGACAGGTGGAGAGCGAAACAGGTGGTGATGAGGCACCAGGACCTGCAGAAACAGGAAACAGGAGAAAAAGACCAGCAGAAGAACAGCAAACAGGACCTTTAACAACACAGCCCAGCAGGGAGGCCGTCAAACACGACACCACATATAGACACAGGGCTGAGGGGACACAGGTGAGAACAATCAGGGGCGATTACACCAGGATTCAAGGGAGAACTAAACACACAGGGACACAGATTTTCAAAATAAAACAGGAAATACTCTCAGGTTTACCAAAGTCTACGAAGGACAGAAGTCCGATTTCATGGTTTAAAGACAGTAATGAGAACAGAAGCTCGAGTTTTAAGGGATTTCTTCTATTTCCGTCTCAAAAACAGCTGTTTTGTTGAGCTCCTTTAGAAATGTCACTCAGGGAGGAGCAGCGCGACTTTAAATCTCTCAGCAGGTATTTAGGCTGGAATGGGACCTTTAAGAGGCCGAGGTGTGTTCACAGCCACCGTGCAACACAAAAGAGTTTTCAGGTATTTGGCAGGAGCAGTCGGAGCTGTCAATCAGCTTTTGAGGAGCGCTGCACCCTCGTCGTGAGGTGACGGGCGTGACGCCGAGCTCTCGCCGAGGTGGCTGATTGAGGAGGAGAGAAAAGGCCTGCTCTAGTTTGCTGGAGGAGGAACGGCGTGATTTCCTGCCCCTGTGGCCCCCCCTCGGCGTAGTTACGGCCCTGTAATCACTCTCACGCTCACTGTAATCACAATTAACATCATCCTACAGCGTATCTGATTGAGTGAGATCGATACGTCAAATTATATATGATTTGTATTATGTTTTTCTTTATTTCTTATTTGTAATTTTAGTTTTATTTTATTTTTTTAAATGTACTTTATGAATAGAGGGAATGCATATGACGTCACAGATGCCACTTCACAGCGGGTTTATCCCACTGAGTGTCAGAAAGACTGAGTGGCAGCGTAAACTTTCAGTTTGAGCAACTGGAAAACATCTAAAATGGGAAAGAGTTGTTGTGCGATCGACTGTACTCATAGATTTAGCAAGAAATCGGAGTTATCGTTTTACAGACTGCAGAAAAATAAGCTTAAGAGAGACAAATGGATCACTGCAATTCACAGTAACCACTGGATTCCAGACACCGAAACGTGGATTTGCGGTTCCCATTTTGTATCAGGTAATGTTGGATTTTTGGGTAGCTAACGTTAAACGGTCAAATCATAAAGTTCGGTGTCCTCATCACTTTAATTTCTACAACAAATCCTGCCTTGAAGTCGGACCAAGCGTCAAGACTTTTGTAAGCCTTCAAGCTTTGCTTCGTGTATTTCCCCGGCGTAGAAATTAAGTACATATAAATATCAGGAAACTGGATTCTTGGCCAAATAATAATGTCCATGGACCACTGGTTCTTGGGGTAACTGTACCAAATATTAATGTCCATGGACCACTGGTTCTTGGTAACTGTACCAAATATTAATGTCCATGGACCACTGGTTCTTGGGGTAACTGTACCAAATATTAATGTCCATGGACCACTGGTTCTTGGTAACTGTACCAAATATTAATGTCCATGGACCACTGGTTCTTGGTAACTGTACCAAATATTAATGTCCATGGACCACTGGTTCTTGGGGTAACTGTACCAAATATTAATGTCCATGGACCACTGGTTCTTGGTAACTGTACGGGTCACTGTCAAGTCCAACTGCCTTAATTTAAGCCCATAATCGGCTTTTATCACATCTTCTCCACTAGTTGCAGCCATTTTTGCTGATGTTTTTGCCACTCAGTGCGAGTAAGTGGGGAAGTGACGTCAATGCAGACCCTCTATAAATAAAGTATGATTTTAAACTAGATTAGGCGGAACAACAATTTCCACCGCCGAGACAACGCTGCGGACGGCTCAGGAGAGGAGTCAGCTCCTGGGGGGGGCCAGCGGGGGCCGCCATGCCCAAACACCCTCAACTAAGGCTTATCGTGCGTCGTGGAAACCAGAACTCCTGCAGGAGACGCCTCCCTAAAAACGCTGACCCGAGGGGCCCTGGCGACCCCCGCGGCCCCCCCAGTCCCCCCGCCGGGGGGGTTGTGGTTCCAGAGGTGGAGACGCGTGATCCGATCTCAACTTCCCGACCCCCAGCTGGAGGAGGCGGAACGTCAGGACGGCGGCGTGAATGAAGTCTTTTGTTTTCCAGGCTTGACTAAAAGGGGGCGGGGCTTAGGTTAGCCCCTCCCCCCGACCCATCCAGCTTCACAACAACAACAAAGATCATTCCAGATAGTATACATACTGTACATATCAAACCTGTCGAAGGGGTGAAACTATGGAACTGCCTGGATGAGGAACTAAAAAAAAGTAGCTCAATTTACAAATTAAAAGAAATTATAAATCTAAAATATTAGATAAATATAGAACAATAATATAAATTATCTTGATATTAAATATCCAACTGTCTAAATTATGCTGTCCTCAATCGTGAGTGACCACATTTATTTTCTTCTCTTTTTTGTTCATTTTCTTTGTTTTGTTCGTTCGTTTCGTTTTCTTCTTATTAGTATCTTTTTTCCTTTTCTGTAGTCTGCCTTTTGTTGAAAAGGATAGGCAAAATAATATATAATAATATAATATATATAATAATATTGCCATGAGGCTTCAGCCTATACCTTTTTGGTCAAAAAAAAAAAAAAAAAAGGAATTGTGTACATTGACCAAAAACAAAATTAACAAAACTAAACCTGAAATTTTATTTTCAAAGTATTGTTCCTGCCAGTTTTATCTTCTTTGCCATGTAAAGATTTTTTTCAGTTCAACAGTGATATGCAACATTTTAATACAAGACAGGCTAATCATTTAAATCTCCCGAAGTTCCGTACTGGTTTGTGTCAGTTCTCCATCAGATACAGTTATGGAACACCTATACAGCAATAACTGGTACTACTGTACTACTATAACAGTTATTCCAGTTATGGAACACCTATACAGCAATAACTGGTACTACTGTACTACTATAACAGTTATTCCAGTTATGGAACACCTATACAGCAATCTCTCTACCTCTACTTCATTCAATCATTTTAAACATAAGCTCAGGACACATTTAATTGATCAGATTACCTAATGATATTTCTAGATTTGTTATTTTTTTCTTTAATCATGTATAGGACTGTCTCAGAAAATTAGAATATTGTGATAAAGTTCTTTATTTTTCTGTAATGCAATTACAAAAACAAAAATGTCATACATTCTGGATTCATTACAAATCAACTGAAATATTGCAAGCCTTTTATTATTTTAATATTGCTGATTATGGCTTACAGTTTAAGATTAAGATTCCCAGAATATTCTAATTTTTGAGATAGGATATTTGAGTTTTCTTAAGCTGTAAACCATGATCAGCAATATTAAAATAATAAAAGGCTTGCAATATTACAGTTGATTTGTAATGAATCCAGAATGTATGACATTTTTGTTTTTGTAATTGCATTACATATACTAGACAGGTTAATCATCTTCATCTTCCTTTTTATAAAACTAAACACGGCCAGTATTCCCTCAGATATCGTGGTGTTACAGATATGGAACTCCAAATCTCACATTATCAAAAGCTCTGTTTCTCTAGAGATTTTTAAAAGAAATGTATCATCTCATTTAATTCACATTTAAAAAATGTCACAAGTTTTCTTTGTTGATTTTTTTTTTGATTATTTTTTGTGTGATTTGTATTTGTATGTAGCCTAACCTTCTTTGTTTTTTGTTTATAGTTTTCGTCTTGTTGTGTTTTTTTGTTTTTGTAATTACTGTTTTACTTCCTAAATTGAGGGGAGGTCCGCTGCATAAGCCTGTTGGCTTTTTGACCTCTCCTGTCACATTTGTTTTACTATTTTGATTGTAAGTGTTACTTTTATTGTGTGCAAACTAATAAAATAAAAAAAAATAAAAAATAGATACCATGTATTCTGTTCATGCTGCTGTTTTGTTGCTTTGTCTTAGTTTTTAGACTGCAATCATGTATTCTGCATATTTTAAATCTTTGTACAATCTTTTGCTGTATTTTACATAATAGAGGCCTCGTATAAGCCGAGCACATCACCAATCTCTCTTTTAGGTTTGTATGTTACTTGTTCTGTTTTTTATACTGTGCTGAATAAATAAATCTAAATCTAAATAATCTTTATGGAGACTGTCTGGGGCTTCTGACCCACTTTGGTTTCGGAGGCGTCGATCCATCTGATCAGTTATTGATCAGTTATTGATCCGTCTGATCGATACGTCTGCGGGGCCGACGCGGCGTCTGAGGCGCTGAGGTCAGCAGGATGTTCCCACGGCGACCGGCCCAGTGTAAACACAGCTGCTGGGCCGGCGTGTGTGTGTGTGTGTGTGTGTGTGTGTGTGTGTGTGTGTGTGTGTGTGTGTGTGTGTGTGTGTGTGTGTGTGTGTGTGTGAGGGGAGGCTGTTGCCGGGGGCGATGGGGGAAGGGTTCCTCTGATCCTGAAACAGAACAGTTGTGGAGGAAGGTTTTTTTGGGGCAAAGCAGGACGTAAACAAGGGGGCGGGGCTTCTGGGAAGGGGCGGGGCCAGTGAGTGACGGACGCCGCTGTTACCGGGGCAACGAAACGCTGACATCACACAGGAGGCGACTCCGTCCCTGAACACAGGGATTTCTCCAGATCCTCGGCATCTCCAGGTGTCTTCAGTATTCACATTCATTACTCAGGTAGAAGTACAGATACTAGAGTTTAAAAATACTCCTGTAGAAGTTGAAGTATCAACTCAAGTTTTTTACTCAAGTAAAAGTATAAAAGTACTGGTTTCAAAACTACTTAAAGTATAAAAGTAAAAGTAATGTAAGGGGGAAAAAAGCCATTAAGGACAAAAGCCATTGAAAATGAATGTATCTTAGTATAATGTAAATATATTAAAGAACCATATATGTGTACTATTGAGCATTAACCCTTGTGCTGTCTTCGGGTCAAGGAAGGAGGAAGAGAAGAAGGGAGGAAAGAAAGAAGGAAGGAATAATGAAAAGAAGGAAAGAAGGAAGGAAGGGAGAAAAGAGGAAGGGAAGAAGGAAGGAAGCGAGGAAGGAAGGAAGGAAGGAAGGAAGGGAGTGAGGGAGGAAATAAGGAAGGAAAGAAGGGAGAAAACAAGGAAAGAAGGAAGGAAGGGAGAAAAAAGGAAGGGAAGAAGTAGGGAGAGAGCAGGAGGAAAGAAGGAAGGGAGGGAAAAAGGAAGGAAGGAAGGAAGGAAGGAAGGAAGGAAGGAAAGAAGGAAGGAAGGAAGGAAGGAAGGAAGGAAGGAAGGAAGGAAGGAAGGAAGGAAGAAAAGAGGAAGGGAAGAAGGAAGGAGAGAGCAGGAGGAAAGAAGGAAGGAAGGAAGGGAGAAAATAAGGAAGGGAGGAAAGAAGGAAGGGAGGAAATAAGGAAGGAAAGAATGGAGAAAACAAGGAAAGAAGGAAGGAAGGGAGAAAAGAGGAAGGGAAGAAGGAGGGAGAGAGCAGGAGGAAAGAAGGAAGGAAGGGAAAAAGGAAGGAGGGAAGGAAGGAAGGAAGGAAGGAAGGAAGGAAGGAAGGAAGGAAGGAAGGAAGGAAGGAAGGAAGGAAGGAAGGAAGGAAGGAAGGAAGGAAGGAAGGAAGGAAGGAAGGAAGGAAAAAAAGTGCAAAAAGTCAAACTTCAGAGGCATGTTATCATTTATCCTAACCTTTATTGGAATGTACATACAAGTTTAGTTGCAGGAATCTGAGGGAACGGATGTAAGAACAAAACTGGACAAGAACATCTGAAACAACCACAACCAAATTCACTCTATCCGGATGGAGCAATTTAACTGGATAGTTTTTTTATAAAGGCCGAAATGAAATAGAGTAACGAGGCTGTTTTTAAAATGTAAGGAGTAAAAAGTACAGATAATTGTGTGAAAATGTAAGGAGTAAAAGTAAAAAGTCGTCTGAAAAATAATTACTCCAGTGAAGTATAGATAACCAAAATTTCTACTTAAGTAAGGTAACAAAGTATTTGTACTTCGTTACTTGACACCTCTGGGCATCTCTAGGTCGTTTCATGTACTGTATATTATGGGATGTTCACATTCTAGGCCATTGTCAAAATTCTGTATTATATCATTGCACCTAAATGTTTCTATATGATCATTTTTATCTTTCATTTTTATTTGCTATTATTGTTTATTTCTCAAGCCTTTTCATTTCATTTTTATTCTTTATTTCATTCATTAAAATTCAATATAATTACAACAAATCACTTTCCTTGAATGAAAGGGAACAGAAAGAAGACCAAGCTTATTTTATCTGTCCCTTTTTCCTAAGAAATCTAATGTGACACACCTGTCATGTTGCCTATTAGTTTGTTTAGTTACACTGTTGCTTTTTGTGCATGGCTTTTTATTCTGTGTTTAGTGCTTTTGTCTTGCTTGTTTTTGGCCTGTTAGTGTGTTATTGTGTCTTGTGTTATTAATGTTGATGTTACTGTTGCTGCTTCATGTTTCTGTTTTCATTTGTAGCAATAGTCTGTTGTTGAGTTTATGTTAACCTGTGTGTGTATGCATTTTAGCTTAGTCTCTTACCTTTTAATATTTATTCTGATGGAGCCTTCTTATTCGGAAATGTTTTATTGATTATATCTTAATAATCTTTCTTTTAGGTTGACTATTTTACACCAGTCCAGGGACAGCACATGCAAAATATCCTTTTTGGCTAATTCTGGCATATTTTACATGTGTTAAAATGTATTATTAATGTGCATTGTCTCTGATAACTAAACCTTTAAATAAATAAATAAATAAATACATTTCAATTCATGTAATAATAATAATTTAAAAAAAAACCCTTTCCAGTAAACGTAATTTAAAAAAAACAAAACCAAAACTACATCCAGGACCGGTACCAGCAGCAGTAGATCCAGACTGGTACCGGACCGTGATGAGTCTTATTGGACCTGCTCTCCACTGCAGACGTCAACCAGGTTGATCAATAGTATTGATTCCATTGATGTCATCTGATGGCATTTGGATTTTCTGATTTATTTATCTTGACCCAACCTTATTTTAGGTTAAATTATTCTAATCTATGTTATTTTAATCGGTCTGTATTTTGTACTAGCACTAAGTGCTTTAAATGTTAACCTTTTACTGTGGTTTCAGGACATTGTACAGTAGTCTGTTTCTTGTATTTGCATTTGAATACTGTCATTGTAAACCCTAATGTGTAGTATTTATGTTTGTCAAGGACTACAGATGGAAATTAGCTTGTGGCTAACTCTGGTGCAGCCATCTTTTTAATGTACCTGCACATTGTCCTTTAAATAAATAAAATAAAATAAATTCAATAGTATTGATCCTCCCATCGGTAAAGTTACACACAAGGCTGAAACTAATGATTCTATCCTAGTTACATGAAGAGAAGAGAGCAGACATGTCAACCTGAGACATAACTGGAGCAGCAGCGCCCCCTGCAGGCCGGACCCGGAACCGCCGGAACTGCTGAGCGTTTTCTTGTTACTTATTATGATTTACGATGTATTTTTAGCACTGAAAGTTTATTTGACAGATTAATCATGTTCGGAGGATTCATCTGTAAATTAAAGTTTACAAATTTAACTGAAAGAAATATATGCGAGATGTGATTTGACACATTTTGACCCAAACTTTGGAACTCTTTACCTGCTGAGATCAGGTCAGATAAATCCCCCACTACTTTTAAATATTTACTAAAAACACTCCTTTTTAGAAAAGCTTTTATTGTGGTGTGAATATTGGTATTCATTTTAGACTTGGTTATTGCTGTCTTATGTTCTTATCCACTATGCACTGTATTTTTATCTTGATGTATTTTATTTTGTTCAACTTTGTTGAAAGAAAGGTGCTATATAAATAAAGTTTATTATTATTGTTATTATTATTATTATCATTATTATTTTAGAAATGTGTCCTGATACAAGCAGACATTCATGAAGTGGTTTCTGGGGTCATTTATAGATTCACTAATTAAAAAGAGACAGAACAAAACATCTAACTCATTATTGATTTATCTTTTCCTAAAGGATCCTCTCATAGCGACGTGAAGGACCTCAGCCTGAGAAGATGGAGCCAGAAAGATGTTTTAATGTAAAGAAAAAAGAAAATAAAAAACATTTAAAAGCCCTTAAAGGTCGTAAAACCATCAAATTTAGTCATTTTTTAAATCTGGAAGAAGAAAAAATATATTAAAGTAGATTCTTAAATAAATTTAAACAACAACTACAGCAACAACAAAATTGTTAATAAAAATTACACAAACATATAAAATTAAATGACATGAGATCATAACAACGAGCCTTTGGGAGGAACCGTGAAGGGTAAAATAAAAGAGGGGAAGAAGGATGCAGAAGATGAAGAGAAAATAAGTATAACTTTAATTAATGGAATGTTGTGTTTCTGTAAAAGATATCAGTTTATGGAACAATCTGGATACAGAAGCCAAAGAATGCAAATCAAACATTACATTTAAAAGAATAATAAAAGCCAGTTTGATGAAGAAATATCATGATAATTGTTAAGTTAGGTGGGTTTTCTTTTTTTCTCTCTTTTTAGCACCATTGTCATATATTTCTTCTTTGCATCAAAAAAGAATACGAATATCTGTGTTTGACGACAGCTATTGTGTGTTATTTTATAACTTTGTTGTAGTGTTGGTTTTTTGGGGTTTTTTTTATTACGTTTATTTGAAAGTCTTTTTTTTATGCTATTTAAAAATGTGTATAATTTGTACTCAAAAGAAAAAATGCAGGCACTCTGGTGGCTTGAAAAAAGTTAAAAAACCTTTATTTAAACTGGGTTACATCTAAAAAACACCAACGCGTGTCGGCTTGCGCCTTCCTCAGGGTGTATGGAGACAAGAGACAAAAACCATCCATAATTATAGAGGATTCAGTTCAGCTGTGGCTCCTCAGGTCTATGCAATGCTCCTCCAGGCCTGAAGGAGGCGCCGGCAGGAGCACCCACATATTCTGCTTCCTGAACAATCAAACAAAATCAATTGACTGTTAATAAGTTACACAGTGTAGCAGTATAACGTAAATCACGAGTGCCAAAATGAAAACCATACAAAGAATAATAAAACTAGAAAATCTCCCCTCCCTTAAACAAAATCACAAAATGGCCTGAAGAGTAATGACAAAACAGAAGAGCAATGTGAATATAAATGCTAAATCATAGAAAAGATGAAAGGTCAAAATCCTCATTGAGGCCAGGGAAGCCACCCTGTGGCTGAACATAAATAAGCCATTCGTACTAGAAATGTGAACTACCCAATTGCCAAACATTATATGGAGGCACAACACACAATTGACTCTTCTCTACAAGTTTCAGGGATTGAGGTGATCAGTGTGGATGCAAGGGGTGGGGACAGAGTCAGACGCCTCAAGCAGAGAGAGGCTCATATGATTCATGTCCTGAAGGCCACCAGCTTTTCTATGATTTAGACATTTTTGTTGTATAATTATTTGTCTTCTTCTGTTGGGTCTCTTTGTTTGCATTTATATTCACATTGCTGTTCTGTTTTGTCATTACTCTTCAGTAGGGTTGCCACCTTTCAGAAATAGAAATAAGGGACACCTGATTTCAGCAGCGCAGGAGCCAAAAAAAAGCCCCAAAACTTCTAAACTGCATAAAAAAGTGTTTATTTTATATGAAAAAACAAAATGCTTTGATTTAAAGTTTAAAGTGCTTTAATAGCATTGAACTTGCATGACTGTACAGACAGACAACCATACTAGCAACTGAAATATCCTCCTATTCTATGTATGTCCACATCAGCCCAGATGTATAATATAGCCTACAGGTGAAGAATATGGTGTAAAAGTTAATTTATTTCAATAATTCAACTAGCAAATAGTGTAAAAGTTAATTTATTTCAATAATTCAACTAGAATACTGTGTAAAAGTTCATTTATTTCAATAATTCAACTAGAATACTGTGTAAAAGTTCATTTATTTCAATAATTCAACTATAATATACAGAGCGCAGCAGGTCCTGTTGTCCCGCCACAAAGATTTTGCTGGCCTTAATGTTTCCTGTGTTTTTATTTTGTTCAGTATTGGTAAATTTAGTGTAGATGTGTGTGTGACAGACGTGTGTATGGGGCGTTAATGAAAATACGGGACAAATCGCATCCCGTATTAGTTCAATACGGGACGCAACATTTTTTTCTCAAATAAAGGACAATTCCGTATTTTACCGGACGGGTGGCAACCCTACTCTTCAGGCCATTTTGTGATTTACTGTCATGTTTTGTTTAAAGGGGACCTATTATGAAAAACACGAGTTCACTGTTGCACCCATTGAAAGAGCACCGGTGGTTGTGGGGACACCAGCAGCGCTCCTGTTATTCTGTTTTTTTTTTTTTGTATAATTTGTAATTAGTTTTTTTATTATAACATTAATTGAAATTTGATTTCTTAGGAAAAATGGACAGATAAAATAAGCTTAGTCTTCTTTCTGTTCCCTTTCATTTAAGGAGAGAGATTTGCCCTCCAGGATCCTGGACCACCTGGAGCCACGAATGTTGTTCTACCAGATCCAGAGATCTGAGACGCTTCGTGGTTTAATGACTTAAAGTGAGCAAAAACTACTACTACTATTACTGCTACTGCTACTACAACTACTGTCATTTAGCGGACGCTTTTATCCAAAGCGACTAACATCTCAGAAAACAACACAATGACAATGAGCTCAGTCTTGGACAGATTTAGCTGAAGGTGACGGTCCTTCATCCACGCAGAGATATCAGAAAGACAGGCCGATATTGAGACGGTCGTGTCGCCAGGTGGGAAGGAAAGGAAGAGCTGGGTGTCATCAGCATAGCAGTGGTAGGAGAAGCCGTGAGAGCTGATGATTTCACCTAGTGAAGAGGTGTATAGTGAAAAGAGAAGGGGGCCCAGCACCGATCCCTGTGGCACCCCGGAGAACAAACACAGAATCCACCAACACGCTCCGTTACAATACCATTTATTTAAGAAATTATATTATTATCAAAGTGTTAAATTACAATCTTGGAAGCCCCGCCCCTCGTCTACAGAAGTATTTACACGTTTCACAGTGAATGTGGTACATTTGATTAGAAGATCCAGGAAAGAAAACAGGATAGGAGGAACCCCGGAGAAAGTTAAGGCAGGTGAGTAATGTTAACGTTTAGCCCCCCCCCTAAAGAAGAGTATTAGGGCCATGCAGGAGAAAAAAATATTTGAGAGGGGAAGATTTTTTTCTTTTGTGCACTTCGAAAAAAAAGTCGAAATGTCGAGAAAAAAGTCAAAATGTCGAGAATAATGTTGAAATACAATTTCAAGAATAAATTCGAAATTTTGTGAATAAAGTCATAATACTTTACATAAAACTTTATTCTTGAAATACAATTTCAAGAATAAAGTTGAAATTTCGCCTTTTTTCTCAACATTTCAACTTTATTCACCAAATGTTGACTTTTTTCTCGTCATTTCGACTTTTTTCTCGTCATTATCGACATTTCATTATGCACTTTTTAAGAGCATAAAGAAAAAAAACTTCCTCTAAAATAGTTTTATTTTTCCTCCTGCCTGGCCCTAATACTCTTCCGTATCCCCCCCCCTCTCAAGAACGTGAAAAACAGTGCAAAGTCTTTGGCCCTCGAAGGAATAAAAGGTGAAAGTAAATCAAGACAGATCCCCTAACGAACTTCTACCAGGTTTCTGCAACAGTTTCCTGCTCCGACCAGAACAACACCATCCCAAACGGCGGCTGGATGGGAGGGGGGGGCACTGGGGCACCCCAAACCCCCCCCTACTCCCCGGGCCTGAAGCGTAACCATCAACTCGGGGGGAAACGTCCCAGGAAGTAATGCCTGAGGCTGGTTGCCGCGGCGACCAGAGCTAATCCTCCCTCTGCGGTAGGCATCCCTCCATCTCCAGGACGTCGGGCCAGCCTTCGAACTTGTTGGTGTCGGCGCTGTTCCTCATGTGCTGCAGGGGGGGGGAGACATCCAGAGGTCTGAGTCAGAACCAGAACCAGCTCGGGCACCGGGAACTAGAGATGCACCGATCGATCGGCAATAGATTCGTCGATGTTGTCGACAAAAATCGATAATCAAATTTGTCGACAATGAATTCCATTGTCGACAAATGTCGCCAGACGTGTTTTTTCCAATGGAGTGAGGCATCTCACTTCAATACAATCTCTGCGGGTAATAAAACTTCAAAAGTTCGGGAGCATTTTAGCCTCGATACGGTGAATAAAAAGATGACTCGCAAGGTTTGCAAAGCCGACCGTGCTTTTCACGGGAGCACGTTGGTAATGCATTTGAAGAGAAAGCACGTCGGAGTGTTGAACGAAATGGACTCTTTGGACGCTTTGGTAAGATATTAAGCCTATTTTCATTTGTTCAATTAATTTGTTTCATTCTTTAACTTTGTTTATTTCATGTTATTTATTAGTATTATTTGAGCCACTCACTACGGTGGCCGAG
Source organism: Cololabis saira (assembly GCF_033807715.1). NCBI lineage: Eukaryota > Metazoa > Chordata > Actinopteri > Beloniformes > Belonidae > Cololabis > Cololabis saira. The sequence continues at coordinate 7,908,012 of NC_084609.1, read as the reverse complement.
ACCCGCCATTGCTGAAAATAACGCTGCAAACAGAAACAAACGCCGCTGCAAATAAAATAAACGCTTAGCAAATAAAATAAATGCTGCAAATAAAAATAAGCGCTGCTGCAAATAAAAAAAAACCGACGCAAATAAAAAAGCCACAACGGAAGTGAATTACCGGGGACTATTTTTGCTGATGCACCGGTGTTTTTTACGTGAGAGGAGAAGAAGAAGACGAAGAGGACGTAAGTGAAAAGGAAGAAATAAGAGCGAGGAATAAGAAGAACAACGAATAAGAAAATAAGTGAAAAGGTTAGTGTTCAATGTCCCTACGTGTAATTTTTAATGTGTTAGGCCATGTAAAATAAAAACAACGGTGCATCAGCAAAAATAGTCCCCGGTAATTCACTTCCGATGTGCCTTTTTTATTTGCGTCGTTTTTTTATTTTATTTGCAGCGTATCTTTTATTTGCAGCAGCGTTTGTTTCTGTTTGCAGCGTTTATTTTATTTTCAGCAATGGCGGGTCTCGGCTACCGTAACTCACAGCTACTCTCGTTGCTAAAACCTCAATCATAATTGATGTGTGAAAGGCGAAAAAGCTTGTGTGATGACAATGATGGATTTGCATCTAACGTTCAGTCAGGTGACCTATGAACTGTCAGTTATCCATCAAGCTCCACAATCATCATGTTAACATTAAATCAGACAGATTTGTCTGGACTTTTCTCTTGCCGGACGGGAGAAGACACTAAATCAATGCATCTCTATTATTGTGCGCCATGCGGGCATGAATTCTCTGAGCTTTGCGGGAGTGGATATAAACACTACGGGAGCAGGATGAAGGAAACAGTCATAGCAGGGATGTAGTACCATCTTTCTTGTGTTTATTATCAATTGCAACATAATTAAAGCAACCTCATACTAAATTTAAAAAAAATGACTAATTATCCGATTAGTCGACTAATCGTTTAGACTAATCGTTAGTTGCAGCCCTATTAGCAACCAATCGGTATCGGCCGATAATGCCCCTATCGGCTTTGATCGGCGTTCTCAAAATAATAGTTCAAAGCGGTCCGAACAGATGAAGTTTACAACAACAAACCGCTGCGTTTCCACACCTCACACCCAGGTGTCCTAAGAGGACGTGGACGTCTCTACAAAGCATCAACACTGAAAATGGCGTCACCGGTACGGGAGTTTTACAACGTCTGAATAGGACAACAAATTTGCAGGTTGCAAAGTATGTAAAGAAGATACCCCGCTGAGGAATGTTACAAAAGAATTTCAACACAACTAAGCTAATTATGAACATTATGTACAGCGCCACAGGCTGCACGTCTCAGTTATGGAATCATTGGTATACGTGTCTTTTAAAATGAGTCAGACTATTTTTTATTTCTGTGTTTTTTAATCTTTTTGTATTGCGAGTTCTTGATTGTATTTGTGTATGGACCATGAGTCTGGAATCTATCTATCTATCTATGCTGATTAGACAATTGAATTGCTGCTAAGGCAGAGAAAGAAAAGGAGAAACGCCGCTAACTCAGCTGTAACAGAGACCTATAAACGACAGCAACAACAGCAAGAAAAATAAAGAACTACATCGTAAGGTAATGGTTTCATAAGCCTTGATCATCAGCCGCTTTCTGTTGTAGACGACGTTGGGTTTAAACGCGTCGTTTGCAGCTTGGATCTGCGGTACACGCTGCTGAGTCATAAATATTTCACTGATAAATGTTCGCTGGAGTTTTACCAAACTATATACAGTCACATCCAAACCCTCACGCAGGACGACAGTCGTGTCAGTCGCTTCACGAGTGACATGTGGAGTTCTAGTGTGAAGAGTTTCCTCACAACAGTTTCCTCACATGCGGCGGATGCTATCGCTAAAGCTTTAACAAAGATTTCATAAGTCATTTTTTATGTTAACATTTAATTCCTCTTTCCACTCACCCCGGACACTCACTCTTTGAACTGTTGCCATCAGGCAGACGTTTCAGGACACTGAAATCACGCACAAACCGACTCAAGAACAGTTTCTATGCCAGAGCCATAACTACACTCAATACTGCTAAATACTCAAACTGACTTTTTCCATGTGCAATACTGACCGAACCGTGCAATACCTGTATGTTGTCTTCCTATTTGTGTCCTTTTAGAGAGTATTTATTTTTATAGTTGTTGTTTTAATACATTTATTTTTTTTAAAACCATGCACCTTAAAGATAGCATCCAATTTCGTTGTACCTGTACAAATGACAATAAAGAAATTCTAATTCTAATTCTAATTCCTCTTTCCACAGGAAAACTAAGGTTTATAGTTTAAAACTAAATCATTTCTAAGAGTCTCTAAAGGGTGAAATATTGCATATTGCCTCAGCCTGCAATAAAACAGACAATTCATGATACTTTCTCATCTCCTCATTTTTATACATAATAATACAATGGCAGTGTTGTAAATGAGACAACACTATTGGAGAATTTATGGATTTCTTGCTGTGATCGGCAGATACTGATTTTGGAGATCGTGATCGGCCCTCAAAATCCTGATGGTGCATCTCTACCAGGAACCGGTTCTCACCTGCTCAAACGGGCTCTTGGTCTTGATGCCCTTCCCCCCCACGAAGATCCAGCTGTCCCTGAAGGCCAGGCTGCTGACGGCGGTGCTGCCGAGCTCTGAGATCAGTTTCCGGGCCTCGTCGTTGAGCCTGAGGACGGATGACAGAGGACAGGTTAGTCCTGCGGCGGGGAGACGGACCAGGTCTCAGGGAAACGTTCTTACTTGGTTGCCGGGTCGTCGAACGAGGCCATCATCACGATCGTCCCGTCCTCGATCTCCTTCAGGAACTTGATCAGCGGCGCCACGTCTGCAGGGACAGGAAGTTAGCGCCGGTTTGGACGAACGCGAGCAAAGCGTCTCCGAAGTTTACCCACCTCCGGCCCACGTGTCAAAGAACGCCGTCCTGATCACCTCCCCGGTCTTACCTGGAGACACAACGGCCCGGTTAGAAGTCCACTTAAAACATATCTGTGCACCTAAAACACGTCTCTGTCCGTTTATCACACCGATCATAAACCGCGTGATGAACAGACGGTTTGGAAACGGACGGTTTGGAAACGGACACAAAAGCCATTTCCAGGTAATTTGTTCGGGACTCTGAATGAAAACCTACCGTTGGCGAGAGCGATGTTGACGCCTCGTCCCACGTTGTTCTTCACGCTGCTCATTAATCTGCAAACAAGAGGACGAGGACAGTGAGACTGGAGCCCGTCGGGACAAGCAAACACCTGAACACCTGCAAACACCTGCAAACATCAATAAACACTTAAAGGGGACCTATTATGAAAAACAGGTTTTCTCTTGCTTTAACATATATAAAGTGGTCTCCCCTCAGCCTGCCAACACAGAGAAGGAGGAAAGCAACCAAATTCTGCAGTGTCTGTACAGCCGCCCGGATGAGCCGTCTAGTGTGATGTGGATCTACGAGCCAATAAGATTCTGGAGATTCCGATTTGCATCGGTTGGTCTCTGATGCGTGAAACCACGCCCAAAACTAACTCTGGCCAGAACAACAACAACAACAACTCCGCCGGCAGGAGCTTCCACCATCTTTTCGTAGCGGTGTATCGCGTCATTCAGGCAGCCAATCAGCACAGAGCCTCATTATCATAGCCCCGCCCACTCAGAATCCCGCATAGATAATGAGGTTAGAGACTGGGAAGATAAAGACATGGTTTAGAGGCTGAATTTCTAATTTATTTATTTAATCAAAAGCTTGTTTTTAAGACATTCAAGGCCTGTTTAAAATAGGTATTAGATGCCATAATAGGTCCCCTTTAAAAACACCTGTAAACCTCTGCAAATACCTACAAATACCTAGTATGAACACCTGCAAATATCTATGAACCCCTGTAAACATCTGCAAACACTTGAACACCTCTAAACACCTATGAAAACCTGCAAAGATCTATGAACTCCTGCAAACACCTGCAAACACTTAAACATCTGCAAACACCTGCAAACACCTGCACCACTTGAACATTGTAAACACCTGCACCACTTGAACATCTGCAAACACCTGCAAACACCTGCAAACATCTGCAAACATCTGCAAACACCTGCAAACACCTGCACCACTTGAACATCTGCAAACACCTGCACCACTTGAACATCTGCAAACACCTGCAAACACCTGCACCACTTGAACATTGTAAACACCTGCACCACTTGAACATCTGCAAACACCTGCAAACACCTGCAAACATCTGCAAACATCTGCAAACACCTGCACCACTTGAACATCTGCAAACACCTGCACCACTTGAACATCTGCAAACACCTGCACCACTTGAACATCTGCAAACACCTGCACCACTTGAACATCTGCAAACACCTGCAAACACCTGCAAACACCTGCAAACACCTGCAAACATCTGCAAACATCTGCAAACACCTGCACCACTTGAACATCTGCAAACACCTGCACCACTTGAACATCTGCAAACACCTGCAAACACCTGCAAACATCTGCAAACATCTGCAAACACCTGCACCACTTGAACATCTGCAAACACCTGCAAACACCTGCAAACATCTGCAAACATCTGCAAACACCTGCACCACTTGAACATCTGCAAACACCTGCACCACTTGAACATCTGCAAACACCTGCACCACTTGAACATCTGCAAACACCTGCACCACTTGAACACTGCAAATACCTGCACCACTTGAACATTGTAAACACCTGCACCACTTGAACATCTGCAAACACCTGCAAACACCTGCAAACATCTGCAAACATCTGCAAACACCTGCACCACTTGAACATCTGCAAACACCTGCACCACTTGAACATCTGCAAACACCTGCACCACTTGAACATCTGCAAACACCTGCACCACTTGAACATCTGCAAACACCTGCAAACACCTGCAAACATCTGCAAACACCTGCACCACTTGAACATCTGCAAACACCTGCAAACACCTGCAAACATCTGCAAACATCTGCAAACACCTGCACCACTTGAACATCTGCAAACACCTGCACCACTTGAACATCTGCAAACACCTGCAAACACCTGCAAACATCTGCAAACACCTGCACCACTTGAACACTGCAAACACCTGCACCACTTGAACATCTGCAAACACCTGCAAACACCTGCACCACTTGAACATTGTAAACACCTGCACCACTTGAACATCTGCAAACATCTGCAAACAACTGCACCACTTGAACATCTGCAAACACCTGCAAACAACTGCACCACTTGAACATCTGCAAACACCTGCAAACACTTACAAACACCTGTAAAGACCTGTTAATACCCGCAAACACTTGCAAATATTTGCAAACACCTGTTACCACCTGCAAACACAAACGCAGGAGGTTTCCTGTCAGAAACGACTCGACTAATCGAGGTTATATTGACAAAGCAAACACATGAACAAGCAGAGAATGCTGGGTAAACAGAACCCGTGTCGTTACCTGTACGACTGATCCGTAGATAATAACCTAAAACCAACAGTTTGACTTGTGGCGAGCCACAAACAGGTTTGACCTTTAGGATATTCCTGCCGGATCGAGGCGAAGGGCCGAAAATGCTGTCAGTCGTGTTTGTCTCGTAATCCTGTAAAAGCGATCTTATCTCCGTGTGACGTGGCAACAACTCCTTAAAACAGATCTTAAATGATAAACTACTGTACGTGTGATCAGTGTGAACAAACACAGATAATCTTTATTTCTCCGGAGATAATGTGGCATCACCAGACCGCCGTGACCAGTAAACATTCACTATTATCTGTTTCTGACGGACAGCTGTTAAAAAGCAGGATCTGCTGCTGGTGTTGACAGAGAAGTTTATGTCACCGGCATCCAGGGAAGATGAAGCTTTAACCCTTTATGACCTTTATGAAGTCCGCCTAAGCATATTTCTACATGTCTGTATGCTATACTGCCATTTTATGGCGTATTTTTATTTGCTGTGCATCAAAACAACCCATATAAGCCAATCTTTAATAATATGTATGTTACAAGTCCTTACTAACTAAATAAATTGCTCAAAAGTGCAAATATCTACCAAAAGAAATGTATTTTACACATATTTTTCTAAATACAGAAATCCCACAGCTAGATACCTCAAAACTGTCAATGGAAAAAAGTAACACAGAAACCTTTCAAACCACAGGAAAATATTTGGAATGAATTCATACTATATATAATTTTATATATCGCGTAATCATCCGGATGAATCCAATTTTACTGGTTTATTATGTGATTTTTCCAAATGATTTAATGGATTAAAACTCTGGGACACTAAATGCAGGATATGTAAGTGAAACTCTTCATGTTTAACCTGCAGAAAGAATTATTGCAGTTTTATTTGGTTGTAATTGCACATACATGTACGTTTGGAAAATCAATATGCAAACGGGAGCGCCGGCGCTCCAGCTGGCCATAAAGGGTTAATAATCTCTATGTTACAAGTGCAAACTAACTAAATAAATTGCTAAAAAGTGCAAATAACTACCAAAAAAATGTAAATCATTTTTTAATTTTACACATTTTTTCTAAATACAGAAATCCCACAGCTAGAAAAAGTAACACAGAAGCCTTTCAAACCACAGGAAAATGATTTAGAATGAATTCATACTTTAGTTTTTTAGATATATCATTTTATATATTGTGTTTAGATAACTTGTATTCATCCGACGCTGAAATCAGCTCCAGATGAATCCAATTTTACTGGATTATTATGCGATTTTTCCAAACGATTTAATGGATTAAAACTCTGGGACACTAAATGCAGGATGTTGAAGTGAAACTCTTCCTGTTTAACCTGCAGAAAGAATTATTGCTCTGTTTTATCTGGTTGTAATTGTATGTTTTGAAAATCAATATGCAAACGGGAGCGCCGGCGCTCCAGCCGGTCATAAATAGTTAAAGAGGACGGATAAAGATAAACGCAGCTCTCGCCAGAGCTGAAGGGACTCGATGAAAACTAGGGCTGTCAAACCATTCATTTTTTTAAATCGCGATTAATCGCACATTTATTGACACATTTTTTGCTGTTCTAAACTACCTTAAGGTATTTTTTAACATGTTTTTAATACTGTTAACAACACGAAAAAGGGAAAATATGCTTGCTTTATGCCAATGTTTATTCAATTTTCCACACAAAAAAAGCTTTTGACCTGAATGTAACATTCCTTCATAAACACAATATAGTCCCAACTTTACACTTGTAAAGACTAACTTAAGATTCCTTGTTTTTTTAAGCAGCTCAATGTGAAACAATGAACCATATGCATCACAAACATTGTACAAGAAGTGCATTGGTCAGTTAAATATTCCATGTAATTATGTCTAACCTCATATGGAGGAAAATAAAAGGCTCAAATAAAAGGCTTGAGACTCAACGTACTTCCATGGTAATTCATTTCAAATCGACAGAACATGCAAATAACTTTAATCTTGTCCAGCGAACCATCTGGCATCTTTTTGAAAGTGAACTAGCCGTTCAAAAGTCCCTTTTCAATCTCCATCTTTCCTCGCTTTTCAAACTAGTTCACGCAGTAGTTCATCATACTTTTCCTCAAGCTACGGGTGCCGTCGACCGCCAGAAATGATATAATGCGCGTCGGCGTTAAGTTAACGCGTTATTAACGCGTTAACTTTGATAGCTCTAATGAAAACCAAACCCCACAACGGCGTGACTCACGGTTTGTCCTCCAGGCAGATCCGGGGCCCGACCACGCTGGCGGCGCCGCTCGTCATCTTGAAGGCCAGGTGTCCCGGCGGACAGTCCTTGCTCAGGCCGCACCGGTGCCGCAGCGGGTTCGTCGCTGCGGAGGCAGAAACGTCGTTTACTCACCGTTTTCACCACGATCGATCTCAGGGGACGGAGTGCGGATACTTACGATCTACGTTCGCCGGCAAAGATCTGGCTGAAAGACAAGAAGCAAAACCAGAGATTAATTCACTCCTGCGGTGCGTTTCTTCGTTTACGGTGGTACTTTTCTCGGAAAGAAAAACTGGGAATCTAAGACGAAGCCGTCCTGCTCCGACGTGATGTCTTGTTTCTTCTCTCATTTAGAGACAGAAAAAAAACAAAGAAACCTCGAAGTCTGTCGCTTTAGAGCAAAATTAAGAGACTAAAGACCGATTTTCCTGCATTTTGATGCCGAATCGAAGCTGGTCGAGTGAAATCTAAAGCAGGTTAAGAGGAAAACTCAAGTTTTTGTTGCTAAATTTCAGATTTTTGGGTTTCAAGTCGGGTTTCAATCATCGACAAAACTTTGAAGGTATATTTCTACGCCACGTTTATTGAATTTATTCAACCTTCTCCTTCGTCTCTTGGTGTGGAAACCTCAACGCACGACGAAGATCGTCCGTCCGGCGTTATAAACGACATCCAGCGGAATTTATTATTCTTTATTCAGACTTCTGAACCTGCCGAGTCTGACGTTGTCTAAAGGACAAGATGGTGGGGTGTGTGCAATAGGTGTGACAGGGGGAGTTCAGGGTGGAGGTGGGACTGCACCGAGCACAACTCTGAGCCCTTTTCTTGTTGCTATGGGGACGGACGGACTGACGGAGGAGGTTAGAGAGGAATCTCCACAACTACGTTTGCAGACGACGCTGTGGTCTCTGGTGAGAGCAGGCAGCGGGTGGAGGCAGCTCGAGAGGTGGAGGTTTGCACCGGCGGCTTCAGAAACACAGCAGAATCCAGGACGACCTTCAGTCTGCTAAAGCGGAACATCTCTGGCTGCATTTGAGGATTTTCTAAAATAACTAACGACCTAAAACAAACAGCTGACAGGATCCGTCCATGTTGACTTTGTCTCACTTACTCCTGCTCTAGTTTCAGATACTCACACATGACTTGTTTCTACTCATAAAGCTCCAGTTTTAGCCTCAGATACTCACACATGACTGGTTTCTACTTGTTTAGTTTCAGTTTTAACTTCAGATACTCACACATGATGTGTTTCTACTTGTAAATCTTCAGTTTTATCCTCAGATCTTCAGTTTTAACCTCAGATCTTCAGTTTTAACCTCATATACTCACACATGACTTGTTTCTACTTGTTTAGTTTCAGTTTTATCCTCAGATACTCACACATGACTTGTTTCTACTGGTAAATCTTCAGTTTTATCCTCAGATCTTCAGTTTTATCCTCAGATCTTTAGTTTTATCCTCAGAGCTTCAGTTTTAACCTCCTATACTCACACATGACCCCCCCCAGGTTGAAGTCGTTGATGTCCAGCAGCTGGAAGGCCAGAAACACCACCAGGAGGAAAACTCCGACCAGAGCAGCCAGCTTCAGCACACCTGCCAGGGAGGAAGAACCACGTCAACCATGGAGTTATAAATTATTTAATTCATGTTTTTAAGGGACAGAAACACCTACCGCTGACTCTGAGCATCCTGGCGACTCTCCGGCCGAATAAACCCTCGAAACCAGCGACTCTGGGCCGGAAAACACCACGTTAAGGCTGAAGGGAGAACATGTGGTTTGTACACGTCAATAAACATGAATTATTGTGTTTATAGCGGAGTAATAAACTCCTCCTCACGTCTCTGTACAAGTTTAGCGGCTTAAACCGACGCTGACAGGTCGGTTATCCGGATAAATCCTCCAGGTTGAGTTATAATGGAAATTAAATAGCTGTTATATCTGTAGAAAGTCTTAAAATAGGGATAAATGTTTCTTACCTGCAGAATCCCGACGTGAGGAGCCCGACAGCGACGTCACTTCCGGTCCGAAACAGCGCTGCAAAGATGGGAATAAAAACTACCGAGAGGATGCTCCGCTGTAAAAGAAAAAGTTGTTTTTATTTTTTTATTTTTTTCAAAATGCTTAACTTTGTGAACAGTTTTATTTGTTTATTTTTTTTATTAACATACAGTACAAACAACAACAAAAGAAAACATCGAGTTACAATGATGTGTGTGTGTGTGTGTGTGTGTGTGTGTGTGTGTGTGTGTGTGTGTGTGTGTGTGTGTGTGTGTGTGTGTGTGTGTGTGTGTGTGTGTGTGTGTGTGTGTGTGTGTGTGTGTGTGCGTGTGTGTGTAAATAATATAATGAAAGAAAATAAATAAAGAATATTAATTTGAAAAATAAATACATAAATAAATAAATAGATAATTATCATATAGAGTGATATAATACTCATTACACAATGACCTTAAACTAGCAAACTCAATAAAAGCATACAAGATATTATTCAAAGCAAAGGTAATGGACACATATATAGAAACACAATAAGCAAACAAAGAAGAATGCACACATGCATGAAATAAAATGACAACTTAAATTGGTTTTGTCGGTTTCCTTAGCATCTTTTCACTTTCTGTTTTCAGAGCTATCATTGTTATTATTATCATTATTATTGCTATTATTATTATTATTTTGTGTAGACTTATGATACTTCATTTGTTCTTCTTGTATATTCTATTCAGTTAAAAGGTGGGCAAGATAAGCTTTATGCTTCAAGCCCAGACCTTTTCGGTCAAAATAATCACAATGTTCACCAAAGGAAAACCTGTGTTATCTTGTTTGTTGATTTTTTGTGCTGACCGAAATAAATATGAACTAACTAACTAACTAACTAATATAGCACAATATAATATAAAGTAATATATGTAATACTATAATAGCATATAATAATATAATAATATCCTAATATAACACAATATTTTTTATAATATTATAACATATAACAAAATGATATCACCATACTATAATATATAACAATATAATAATACTATAATATAACATCCCATGAGATCTCATAACATAATATAATTTTGTATATATTTGTGAACAGTTTTAGTGTTTGGCCGTCATCAACCTTCTTTCAGTTTTATGTTGTTCCTTTTTAAGTTACTTTTGCCACAAATAGAGCCTCATATTTCTTTAAAAATATTCTTTAATAATAGTGCAATAATAATAATAATAACCACAATCATATGCTATAACAATGCAAGGAAAGGCAAGTTTATTTGTACAGCACAAGTGCTTTACATCAACATTAAAAGTGGCAAGACACAATTAAACAGCAAATAACAAATAAAATGAAATAAAATGATAAGAAGAGTTAAAATAATAGAAAGCACAAGTTGTTAAAAAGTAAGGGCAGTAGAGTACAGCAGGTACATCTCATTCTTAAAATGGCAAGAATTATGTTTCTATACGGTCAAAATGTCCAAAGACCGGGTCAAATACAATATTAGAAAGTAATCTGTGCTGATTCGTGCGGTGAATTAAACCAATTTGACCATTCTACGTCACAATGCCTGCATTCAGGGCTTATCCATAACTTTGTGTGGTTTTCACATGCACTTTCCAATAACCATAACTACCTCATACTGCTGCACCTTTCACTTTTACATTGTATAAATGTTAATAGGAGCCATTTGTCTATTTACTGTTTGTAACTATTTAAATCTGGGTTCAGTGAGCGAAAAAAAAAAAAAAAAATCCCTGTCTGGCATGTTCATACTTGGCCAATAAAGCTTATTCTATTCTATTCTATTTTTAATACTCCAGTTATGGGCTATTGTACACTTGCAGACTTTTATTTTTTGCATGCTTACATCATTTAATGTTAGAAATTGTTTACTGCACACTAAAGTCTCTAATGTTGGAAAATATATTGGAATAGACTTTGTTGTTGTTTGTTATGTGAGAACTGTCAAAATGTAAATTACCACCGTCTCTCTTTTGTGTCTTCTCTTTTTCTCTATTGCTGATTAACTACTAAATAAGGACAGAAAGTGAGTTTTTAAAAATAACAGCCAGGTTCAGGGGTTGCCAGAGCATTTATTTATTCTTTTAACCACTTTCTAAAACTCATTTCCTGCAAAGTTTCAAGCAACAGAAAAAAGGAAAACAATATCGGTCAATTTTCTTTTTCCTCACTTTCTGTGGAGAAAAAAAAACAAGCCAAATAATCCTCGAGTCCCAAAATGTTTCACATTCATAAAGACAAATGAATCAAAAATGTTAATAAAGATTTGAATAATAATAATAAAAAAGGTAAAACCAATCATCCTTCACGACAAAATCCAATGCATTTCACTCAGTACTAAAACATTATAAACATATCGAAAATAAATAAGAGGGGGTCATTTTACACCAATTTAGTAAAAAATCCACTTCTTGAGCATGAACAATGTTGATCCTCTCATGAACTTTAAATTATAACAATAAAAAAATGATATAAATAAAACAATGCACATGAAAAAGGTGATTTGGTCAATTTCTTAGGCTGCATAACACCAACCAAACCTGTGAATGGTGCTTTTATAGCTTTTTTCATTTTTATTTCATAGTCCTATCTGAAATTTAAATTAAAAAGTACCTCCTTTGCAAAAATTTAACTCCTGTTCCTTACTGTTAGACGATACGTTGTGACAGTTGCAACGAAAATTTGCAACGAGTGAGACATCTGTCTCTAAAATCTACGTTTACTCCGTCACAACTTCCTGTTAGTTCTTCTTCTCTTTCCATTTTGCAGCACAGTGAACACGTGACAGCCCCGCCAGCGCCCCCGGGTGGCCACGCGGTGTTCCAGCAGCAGGTCATGCAAACGTTCCTTTTGAATATACCAATTATAACACTTAAATTATTCTGAATTCATCCGAAAGAAGAGATATTATAACGTTTTCATGAAGTAGAAATCCATTTTTCTTGTTGTTTTTTTTAAGTAAAGGCACATTTTCAGGATTCTTTCAGGTTTGTTTTCACATTACAGAACAGAAAAGCTCAATTAAATAAAAAAAATACTGTACAAATCGGTTACAAAAACCAAGAAAAGCAAAGTTACAATGGAGATAAATAAGTAATTTTTTTTTTTTTACTTTTATATTTTTTTTCATTAAAAACCACAGAACTTAACCAGACCAGAGAGGCAGTCCAAGTAAAATACTCTAAAAAGTCCCAGAAAACGTAGCGAGCGGTGTTTGTCAGTGCAGTTGGTCTCACTGCCTCCATGAAAACGTGTCATTGAAGAAGATCCTGTCAAAATAAGAGAAATAACAGAAGTATGAGAGCGTGTGGGGAAAAATCCTACCTAGGTTAAAGTCACTCTCTGTAGTAACACCACTCCTGACCATATACAGGACTGTTTCAGAAAATTTGAATATTGTGATGAAGTTCTTTATTTTCTGTAATGCAATTAAAAAAACAAAAATGTCATACATTCTGGATTAATTACAAATCAACTGAAATATTGCAAGCCTTTTATTATTTTAATATTGCTGATTATGGTTTACAGTTTAAGATTAAGATTCCCAGAATATTCAATTTTTTTGAAATAGGATATTTGAGTTTTCTTAAGCTGTAAGCCATGATCAATCAAGCAATATTATAATATAAATAATAAAATAATAAAAGGCTTGCAATATTTCAGTTGATTTGTAATGTATCCAGAATGTATGACATTTTTTTATTACAGAAAATAAAGGACTTTATCACAATATTCTAATTTTCTGAGACAGCCCTGTGTATATATATATATATATATATATATATATATATATATATATATATATATATATATATATATATTGTTGTAGTTTTGCCACTTTTTAAAAATCTTTTTTTGCTTTAATTCACATTTTTCTCCACAAAACTCTGGTATACAGAGGAGTTAATGGTAAATTTAATGACTAGAAGGTCAGTCGATATTCTTTATTTGATGTTTGCAGCTTCTGTCGCTTCTCTCCGATCATTGCTGATGTCTTTCTCTCTTGGGATTTTAACTCACACCTGAATCCTCCAGACCACCAAGCTGCTCTCAGAGAGGTCTGCAGTACTGAATTGAATTAAACTTGAACATTTCTGTTTAGATAAATGAATAAATAGCGGCATAGTGAAGGAATACAACGTGCATTTCCAGCGTAGACGGCTCTTACGTCGTCGGAGTCCGGCTGGCCGGCCGTGCCGTTGCTGCTGGCTGCACTCTCCAGGTCGGGCGTGACGAAGCTGCTGTCCTCCTGAGTCCGGAGGTTGGAGAACCGGTACGACGGAGTCCTGGGAGAACCACAGGGACCAGATCGGGGACCACATCAGATTAAAAGTGCTCTAATGTATGGAGATATTAAGTCGGCACTTCCTGCGTTAGTTATTGAGGATTATGGGCAGTGTTGGGGTAGTTACTCAAAAAAAGTAATCCATTACATATTACTAGTTACTTTAAAAAAAAGTAATCCCTTACACTACTTAGTTACTGGTTGCTGAAAGTAACTAGTTACATTACTAGTTACATTACTTTTGGATTACTCCGCAATATCACCTGAGCTGCAACATAACTCGATTGCCAATGAACATTTACAGGACTGTCTTAGAAAATTAGAATATTGTGATTTTCTGTAATGCAATTACAAAAACAAAAATGTCATACATTCTGGATTCATTACAAATCAACTGAAATATTGCAAGCCTTTTATTATTTTAATATTGCTGATCATAGCTTACAACTTAAGAAAACTCAAATATCCTATCTCAAAAAATGAGAATATTCTGGGAATCTTAATCTTAAACTGTAAGCCATGATCAGCAATATTAAAATAATAAAAGGTTTGCAATATTTCAGTTGATTTGTAATGAATCCAGAATGTATGACATTTTTGTTTTTTTAATTGTATTACAGAAAATAAAGAACTTTATCACAATATTCTAATTTTCTGAGACAGTCCTGTAGTTGGAACTTTATTACTGCAGTGCCCAGATCAGCACCAGAAGTCCCGTAAAATCCCGCAAAATCCCGTAAGATCACGTTAAAGGCTGATTTATGGTTCTGCGTTACACCAACGCAGAACTTACGGCGTAGGGTATGCGGCGACGCGCAACGTACGGTACCCAACACTGATTATGGGTTATTGGATAAGAAATGTAATGTAAGAAATTTAAGTTTATAAGTGGTGTCTTTAAGTCAAGATCATTTAATGACTATTACAGAGGGTTATATTCTGACACTTCACAGTCTTTAAGTTTATCTACAGTAGAAAAAGCCCACTCAAACTATATCAAATGGCCCATTCCCCCAGGAAACTAATTTTAAATTGATCAATGAAATGTATCCAACCGCTGAATTTTTGAGACAAAGATTTAAATTTGAAGTTGACCCCCGTGCTTTTTGTAATGAATCTGAAGAATCACTTGATCACATGCTTCTATTGTGTCCTGTCTCACAAACTTTTTGGCGTGAAATTACAAATTGGCTATCTTTAAAAATGAAAAATTAGAAAATCGCTAATATTATTTTTTTCCTAGATACATTTGACAAATCAGTGTCTCTCTTGGTTAATGCCATTCTTTTACTGGCTAAATATCATATACACTAAATGAAGCCCTCTTTTCAATGTTTTTAAATGATTTCAAACTTTTTTTTGTCTCTATAAAGAAAAATTAAGTCAAATAACTTCAAAAAAGTTATTAGCTGATATATCAAAGTATCTTTTATTTTAATCTCTTCCTGAAATATCGATGCTATTTGCCTTAAAATCGCATCTCAAAACTCACCTCTTCAGAACAGCTTTTAATGTGTGATTTGTTTCTTATCCTTTATCTTATCTTTTATCTCTTAACTTGTTTATCCTGTTGTTTTTAATTTTAATTTTCTTGATCTCTATGTTTTATCTTTGTGTCTGTGAAGTATCTTTGAGATCTTTTAAAAGCGCTCTATAAATAAAATTGATTATTATTATTATTATTATTATTATTATTAAAATGCCTGTATTTTGCATGTTTTTTGTTATTAATTTTACCTATGTTTACCTTATTGTTTGTGTATACGTCTCTTGTTCATGATATGTTCTATTTTCCTATATTGTATTTTATTTCCTCTACTAGCAGTTTGTATAAATGTGTGTTCTTGTTTATAAATTGCGTTCAATTAAAAAAAAAGAAAAAAGGACGCGATCAGGGACCACATCAGGGACGTGGCGTGGGAACGGTCCAGGTGTGTTAGAGAGACTCACCTGGTCCGGTAAACGACCCTCCTGACGGCCAGGACGGCCGACACGACGGCCACCAGGACGACGGCCGCCGCCCCCCCACACACCAGGATCAGCACCAGCCGCTCCCTCTGGAAAACAACAGCTCGTCTACTCAGTTTAAACGCAATCAAATGAGCTTAAAAAGAAAAACAACAGATGATTACATATTTAAAAAAAGGTTAAAGCACAACCGAGGGACTTTTATGTCCTTTTAAGAGCTCACAAAAAAATGTGACTTGCCTAATTTCCATCTATTTAGTTTTTTTCAGATGAGGCATTTTGTTCAGAATCAGAACCCCAAATTCCCCCGTCGTCCCCCAGAAGCATTGATTGATTCGCTACTGGCTCTTGATCCTGAACAAGAGAGACTCATTTCTAATTTAAAACTCTTAGCACAGAATATAACACAACCATCTCAGCCTTTTACCTCTAGAGTTATACAGAATTCCCTCGCCTTCACCCTCCTGTTATACTCCTTAAATGGAAATAATTGGTGGGTGGAAGAAGTTTTACTGGTCACGAGTCTTGAAAAGCTCAGATTTACCCTCAACGGCTCCTTACAGTCATTTGAAAGGACCTGGAGACGTCTGTTAAGTCATATTGAGTCCTTTTGACATAATAATAATAATAATAAATATATACATTTTCCCTTAGTAATCCCACAATGGGGACATTTATTCTCTCCATTTAATGCATCTCTAGTCAAACTAAGAGCAGCCTTGCCTGGGTCCTCCAGACCCCAGACCTCCTCTGTAACCACTAGACACCACTGTGTTGACTGAGCTCCCCCCTTCCCCCATTTATTTTATTTTAATCATGAATTCCTTTTTTTTGTCTTTTTCTTCTTCTTATTATTATTATTAAGGTATTTTTTTTCTTCTTTTTCTTTAAATTTGGTTCTTTTTCTCGTCTATGGGTCTGTTGTGAGTGTTATATTGCTGTACGTATGTTGTGAAACTACTTCCAACTAAAAAAAAGTTAATATAAAAAAGATTAAAGCCACTATATGTAGTAATACCACTCCAGGCCACAGGGGGGCAGTTTGATCTGCTGCGTTCAGAAAAGAGACACCTTGATACAGTCCGACTCAAATATTGGTGGTACCCGGCTGATACTTTTATCTGAAGTATCATTGTATCTGGAATGATGTCTGTACGATAACCTGTTGCCTAGCAACAAGTGTCTAAAATAAAATCGAAATAAAAAAACGGTACCACTAAGAACGGTAATAATTGGCACATTGAGGTCTAATTGCGTTTAGGCCAAAGCGAACCGAGTCTTTGAAAAATGGAATGATGTCTCTACTATAAAGTTTGGCCGAGCAATGAGCGTCCAAATTTTTGCAATTTTCATCCGCTTTTTGGCATCTAGCGTTGCCACGGTAACACCCAGTTGATACTTTTATAAAAGCGTGTATCTACTGACCGGCGTATCGAAGTGTGTGACCGAAGACGTGGACCTGGCCGGCGGACCGGGGCTGGTTTTGGGCCCGCAGGGTCGGATGACCGTCGGCACCGCGAGGTGAGGAGCGAATCCGCCCTCGCACCGGTCGCTGGGAACCTTCCTGTAGCTGCGGAAACGTAGGGAAACACACTCAGGTGTTAGCTGGTGAGGGAAGAGCGGCCTCTGGTGGAGGTCTGAGGTACTGCAACCGTTACCCTTCCGTCAGCAGCTCGTCCTCCTGCCCGCTCAGGCAAACCTCCAGAGTCTGGTTAGCGGCGCTCGGCTGCCTCACGCACTCGGAGGTGTTGACGTGACGGTGGTAGCCGTAGTCGCTGTTGACGAGAACGTACGGAATAGTATTAGGGCCAGGCAGGAGAAAAATAAAATATGTTTTAGAGGAAGATTTTTTTTTCATTATGCACTTCGAGAAAAAAGTTGAAATGTCGAGATTAATGTTGAAGTACAATTTTGAGAAAAAAGTCGAAATGTTGAGAAAAAAGTCAAAATTTCGTGAATAAAGTTGAAATGTTGAGAAAAAAGGCGAAATCTCTACTTTATTCACGAAATTTAGACTTTTTTCTCGAAATTGTATTTCAACATTAATCTCAACATTTCGACTTTTTTCTCGACATTTCAGAAAAAAGTCAAAAAATGTCGAGAATAGTGTTGAAGTACAATTTCGAGAAAAAAGTCGAAATGTATTTCAACTTTATTCTCGAAATTTCGACTTTATTTACAAAATTTTGAATTTATTCTTGAAATTGTATTTCAACATTATTCTTGACATTTTGACTTTTTTCTCGACATTTTGACTTTTTTGTCGATATTTCGACTTTTTTCTCGAAGTGCACAATAAAAAAAATCTTCCCCACAAATATTTTTTCTCCTCGACTTTATTCACGAAATTTTGACTTTATTCACAAAATTTCGACATTATTCTTAAAATTGTACTTCAACTTTTTTCGCAACATTTCAACTTTTTTCTCGAAGTGCACAATAAAAAAAAATCTTCCTCCTCTAAAGTATTTTTTCTCCTGCATGGCCCTAATATTCTTCTGTAAGAATGAAAGGTGTTAAAGCTGACATCTTTTATCGATGCTGCGCTCGGCGAACAGGCCGCCGGACGTACCACAGGTAGTCGTCTCGGGTGCACAAGCACGGGCTTTGCTTCTTTTTCACCACGAAACTCCGCCCATTCCTGCACACGGACTGTTTCTTCAGCCTCCGATAGGTCTCCTTCACGCCCAGGACACACCCCTCTCTGTCAGAGCCCGCCCCCTCGGCAGCATGAGCCAACCACTCCTCGTAGTCGCTGTCGTCACCTGTTGGATTAACCGTTACTGTAAGTTTCTATAAATACAAACTGTTTGACTTCTTTTGATCTGTTCATATCACCCCGTTGTTGCATTAACGACCTGCATATATTTAAAAAAGGAAAGCAAACAAAGCTTTTACCACTTATTACTTCTCACAACACTTATGAGGTATTTTGACAAGGCTTTATACATAAGTAGAGTTGGGCGTCATCTGCATAACAACTGAAAATTAATGTTTTCCAACTGTTTCGCCCAAAGAAAGCACATTGAAAGACAACAGAAGTGGCCCCAGTGTGGAGCCCTGTGGAACACCAACATTAACTCATGTAGAGTGTTTTGGCCCTTTCACTCCATGTGTGTAAAGGACAGATATCGTAGTTCCTTCCTGCTGCTGTTTAACAGTTTAACAACCAGGTCTGAACCCCAAATGGAAAATTTGTGTAGCATTGTTTCCTTTAGCATCTTTTGGTTTTATTAATCTTTATTTATTTTTCTTATTTTTTAGCTTTTAAAAAAAAAATTCTTACATATTTATATTTTACTTACCTTACTTTTATTTTCTCTGCACTTTATTTATATAAGGACCAGCAACTTCGATAAAGCACCTGTAATTTTGTTGTGTCTACAGCGAGTACGAACATGACGATAAAGAATCTTAAATAATAACCACTGTGTATATAATAATAATAATAATAATAATAATAATAATAATAATAATATAAAAATAATAATAATAATAACAAAATAATAATAAAACATACAATAAAAAATAATAGTATTATAAAAATCATAATATTACAATAATTATAATTATAATAGTAATAATACAATAACAAAATAATATAATGATAAAACATAATATAATAAAATATATATATATATATAATAATAAAAAATAATAGTAATACAATAGTATTATAAAGATTATAATATAACGAAAATAAAATTATAATAGTAATAATAATAATAATAATATTAATAATAATAATAATAATAATAATAATAATAAACTAACAATTTGCAATCTTCTTTCCCTTTTACGAGCCCAGGTACAACTGCTGATACTGGTGGCATTACCTGCTATTACATCTGTAATCCCTGTTGACTTCTTTTTTGTCTTGTTGCTGTAACATGTGAATTTCCCCATTGTGGGACAATAATCTAATCTAATCTGATCTAAACAGGCCTGTGCAGTACCCTGCTCGTCCTCAGACATGCATAGAGAAGAAGAAGAATGCGCCAGCACTGTCCTGAACCCCAGACAACCCCCCACCCGAGGAAGACCTACGGCGGCCACCAGGGCGGCGACTCACACTCTCTGGTGATGAGGCTCTGGAAGTCGATGGTGACGGCGACCCACATGGGCTGGCCGTCGTCCTCGGGCCGGAACCCCCACACGCTGACGTTCATGGCCTTGGTGCCCGGCTCCGACGCCAGGCCCGCGAAGAAGAACGGCTGCTCCGTGAAGTTGTACGACTTCCAGCACCGGCCTTCGTCAGTGGAGAACCTGACGAGGAGAATTCAGCCATCATTTACATCAGGACACCAGAGATTCAGCACTGCTAGTGTTGTTTCTGTCAGCCTGGTTCAGTTTTAGTTTTAGTCTAGTCTTTGGGTCAAGCTATCATTGTAGTTTTTATTAGTTTTAGTCACGATCATTCTCCTTTTAGTCGTGTCAAGTTTCAGTCGCCAACGTTTTTATTCCTCTACAATATTGCATTTTATATTTAATTATTTTTATCGTTATCGTTATCGTCAAATAACCAGCATTTTCGTTGCGTCTCGTCTCATTTTCCTCAGGCGATAAAGGTTCGTTGACGACGATATTTAGTCATAATTTTCGTCGAGGAAAGCAGCTTTAGTCACCGCCGGCTGGTCCGTACTTGACGGTCTTGACCTGTCCCTCCCGGTGGGCCTCCACGGCCACGATGAGCCCCCCCGAGTCCAGGATGCTGTAGTGGTGGGGGCCCCTCAGGGTGCCCCTCCAGCTGTAGCCGCCGTCCGAGGACACAAACACGTCGGGATTCTGCGATGACGAGAGGGAATCCCCCACGGAGCCTGGAGGGAGGAGGGGACGTCATCACTGAGGTTAACGGGGAGGAGCCCACGGAAACAGATTTTTGTTTTGTTTTTATGGACAGATATATACAGAAAAGGTACAAAACTTCAGGATTAAATGCAGTTACAAATTAACTACAGTAAATTATATATCGAAATAAAATAGAATAAATATGCTGTTAAGGTGCTATGAGCAGCCAAACCTACAGGGGACAGTGTAACGAGAAGCATAAAGTCATGCTAGCCAATCAGAATCCTGGAAAAAAACGTCGACAAATGACACGAGTAACTTCCAGTTACTTCCAAGACGGAACGAGAGTCTTTCGTTTGGAGTGACAGAGAAGTGGAGTTACTTTTAAGTGTGACTTTAGAATATTAAACAGGTAAAATACAAGAAAATATTGACGGTGGCCGAACTAATTGTAAACACAGGTCGCACACATGACGCTGGTGACGTTTCTGTTGCATAATGTGACGTTCTGAAGCCTAATATTACCAACATATATGTCATCAGGATTCAACCTTGGAATATTAAAATTTCTACCTTTAGGAGCAAAACACAGCGCCACGGAAACAGACACAGGCGGCGTTACCGTGGGCGATGACGAGGCCGATGGCGGTGGGCGCCGACAGAGCTAGCATGGGAACGATCCGGTTGTTCCGGCTGTGTTCTCCGTGGATGTGCAGGTTGCACTTGGGGGAAAAAGACAATATTTTATCTATTTTTTAATTTAATTTTTAATTTAATAAACGCAGATTAAAGTAATGAAAGTGATTAGACTCACGCTCTTAACGTGGTCTCCACAGTCCACGTTCTCCGGTTTGTGAAGCTGCCGCCATGTTCCTCCTCTGTTGAAGGAAATGACAGATCTTACACGGCTGTCTGCGGAAAAACAACAACAAAACAACCAATTCACAACTGCTTTTAGACGTTTTAGTTAAATAAAAAAGAACTAACTCCGCCCACCATCCCGTCACATCGGCCATGTTTGATATTTATGATTCGACTATCACGACCATCTTCATGTCTGTGCTCTTCTACGCCGACGACAAACCAACGTGGGTCTAATCTGGGCTACTAATGAAATCCGTTTTTATTTTTTTTCCATTTTCGGTTTTTAATTTTTGAGAATTTGGGTTTTAGCATTTTATGCAAATTTAACCTCGAAACAGTAAATAAAGTAATGAAATATAGACAATTTATGCAATCATGACTGAAAACTTTTTTTCATACCTTTAAAAATATTTAAAGGCAAAAACATGGCACTAGTTATTCTGGTGTCCAATAAAACATTAAAACAATAAAACAGTTTTTTGGACATGAACAAAAAATAAACAAAAGTTATTTGTATGAAATAAATAACTAAGAAATAAATAACTCAAATGGGTCTTTCAATATACATTTAAAGTGCAAAAAAAGAAAGAAATTGCAACCATTCATACTGTAAACAAATAATTTTAGCTGTTTTAATTTCTCCTGTCATCAGACACATCACTTACCTGACGTTTTTCAGGTATTTCATGACAAACCGTGTCTGATAACAGAAGAAACTAAATTAGTCATAGTAAATATAGAAAATATGAACTTCATTGAACTAACTAAACATTTTCAAATTTAAGCTGAAATATCCAAAGCACCAACTAAAGAGAGTCATAATGAGGAACCTTTGCAATGAAAAAGTGTGAAAAAGAATAATAATTTTAATAAAAACATGTAAAAACACCAGAGACGAATCAATCGAGGCGTATTTTCCTCAGCTCCGATTTTAAGAAGCCATTTATTTCCTCCCTCTCCAACTCTTATCGCACATGTAAATATCAGCGATTTTTATTTTGCTTTCTCTCTCCATGGTTGTGCAGGGTTGGGGGTGTGTATTAGTGTGTATGAGTGTGCGTGTCTCTATTACAGACGTCACCGTTAAAGTACATGATTGTCAGCCTCTTTGTGTTGTAACGTTTATGCTTTTCACTTACGAGTCGATTTTTAAGAATTGATATGAGAATAGCTTTAGAATCGGAAAATCCATTTCTTTCAACACATGCCTACTTTAAACATATTCAAAGGCAAAAACATGGCACTAGTTATTCTGTTGTCCAACAAAACATTCCTTTTTGGACATAAACAAAAGATAAACAAAAGTTATTCGCATGAAATAAATAATTAAGAAATAAATAACTCAAATAGGCCTTTCAATATCCATTTAAATTGCAAAAACAGAAAGAAACTGCAACAGCTCATGCTGTAAACAAATAATTTTACTTTTGTTTAATTTCTCCTGTCATCAGTTTTTCATGACGTATCTGATATTTTTCAGGTATTTCGTGACAAACTGTGTCTGCAGAGAAGCAAACAGTGTCCCCAGCTTTTAGTGACTCCCCTTGGAGCATTTTCTCCAAAGAAAAGTTAATTTACTCCAAGAAAAAAAAAAAAACTTTTATGTAAATTGCAGTTCAGTTCTGTTATTTTGTGTGTATTAAGTGAATTCCGTTTTTAATCTCCATAATGCACTACTTATTATGGCTCAGTTACAGCTGTGCATGACGTCGGATGTGTGGGTATGTTTTCAACCTTGAACGTTGACTGCAATTCTCAAAGAGGCCACTAGATGTCAGTAACTGACGCTCCTTAAATAGCCTGACTGCAAAAATAAAACCCATCATGGACCTTTTATGATTTAATGACGACAAAGAGAGTTTTGAACAGATCAGTTAAGTGGGGGGCGGAGCCACGTACCCACATCCAGCTTGTTGGTGAGGTAGACGCCTCGCAGCGACGTGATGTTGGCGAAGTCGCTCTTCCGGTGGCCGTCGAACAGGTGGCGCTCCAGGGACCTGGAGAACAGGATCCCGCGGTCGTCCGAGGTGTACATGGTCCCGAAGTACGTGTCTGGCAATCAGGGAGCATTGTGGGTAATGTGAGAGCATGTGGAGGGCGGAGCCCCGACCAGAACCTCAGCATCAGCATCAAGTCACCATCCATCACCAGCACAGCCAGAGGCATGAAGGGCGTGTGTGTGTGTGTGTGTGTGTGTGTGTGTGTGTGTGTGTGTGTGTGTGTGTGTGTGTGTGTGTGTGTGTGTGTGTGTGTGTGTGTGTGTGTGTGTGTGGTGCTCAGATCCAACAGATACGACCGTCAGCTTTTGCTGCGTAACTCAAATTCAGCAGATAAAAACCCCTCAGGCCCTCATGGCCCCTGTTTACACCTGAACCGGCGCTTCAGGTGACGGCGGGAACTGAAGAACCGAGGCAAAGACGAGAGGAAATAAGAGTACCGTATTTTCTGGACTATAAGCCGCTACTTTTTTCATAGGTTTTCAACCATGCGGCTTATACAAAGGTGCGGCTTTTCTGTGGATTTTTCTTCCACCACTCTAACCAGAATTAGAATCAAAACTAAGACAAAATAAATGCAAAGAAGAATACGCTACTTCTTCTTTAGCAGATAGAAGTAGAAGCAGATTTCAAACAGATAAATAGATAAATAAATACCAGTTATTTTCTCTTGGTTCTGTCCCGTTTTAATCAGCAAAGTTGCTGCTGTGTTAAAAGACACTGTTAGGAAAGGATCTATTTAGGTACAAACATGTACATCATTTACAGTTCAAAATCCTTCTGTACATGTAGTAAATATCTAATCTAACAACATAAATATCTGCCGCTTGCATATCTTTTTTTTTTTTAAATAGAGCGGATGCGGCTTGTATGCAGGTGCGGCTTATAGTCCAGAAAATACGGTAATAATGATAATAATAATAATAATGATAATCTTCCACCCCCTTCATGAGACTGTCAGAGCCCTGGAGAACTCCATCAGTGACCGGCTTCGTCACCCGCGATGCGTCACTGAGAGGCATCGCAGGTCCTTCCTCCCCGCTGACATCAGACTCCACAACCAGGCCTGCTCTCAGTAGCCACTGGACAATAACTTGTGCAATAACATAAGATGTGCAATATCATATGTGCAATATCTGCCAGTCTACCTCACACACACTTTTTTTGCACTGTTTCCCTTCCTTCAATCTACTGTATATACTGCTCATATTTCTGTAATTATACATATTTTATATATATTTTTTATTTTTTACCCCTCCCCTGCATGTGTGTAATGCTGCCAACAAAATAAGTTTCCCCACTGAGGGAGAAAATAAAGGATTATCTTATCTTATCTTATAAAAATACAGGAGAGACCAGAGAGACAAACACCTGAGCTGCTGCTCATTAGACAGGCCTATGCATTCACCTGTTGATAAAGAGTGGTCACATGACCAGTTGGTCGTATACAAGCTACACATTTTAGCCAATTTATAATATATTGCCTATAGTTTTGTATCAAGTTATATGGTTAAGAAGTGTTCGACCTCATTGAACGTGTAAAAGGCGCACGTGCATGTTTAGTTCTGATTTCAGACCCGCTTCCAGTTTTTTGTGGCAGTTGAGGTAACTTTCTTTTGATGAGTAATTGATGATTATTTGTGACCCGGATTTGTTAATTTATTGCAGTTTTAGGTTTTTAGACGATATTTATTTGTTTCAGAATGAAGTTTATTTAATATTTATTTATTATTTCAGGTTGAAGTTATTTAATTACATTTTTTTTATTCATTTCAGGTTGAATGTTTTAATTTGATATTTATTTATTTATTTATTTATTTGAGGTTGACAATTATTTAATATTTATTTATTATTTCAGGTTCAAGTTTTTTGATTTAATATATTTTCTGCATTTCAGGTTGAATTTTTCAATTTGATATTTATTTATTTCAGATTGAAGTTTATTTAATATTTATATTTTATTTCAGGTTACATTTTTTAATTTTATATTTATGTATTTCAGGTTGAAGTTTATTTAATATTTATTTATTATTTCAGGTTGGAGTTTTTTAATTCAATAGTTTTTTATTGAGTTCAGGTTGAATTTTTAATTTGATATTTATTTATTTCAGGTTGAAGATTATTTAATATTTATTTATTTCAGGTTAAATTTTTTTATTTGATATTTGTAAGATTTTTACTTGACTCATCCAGTCAAACTACTGTATCTATCTACTAATGCTGTTATTAATAAAGGTTGTCAAGTTACATGGCGTGTTGTTATAGGGTCGTTTTGTACCGATGATCCCTTTGGGATGGGTGGGGGGGTGTGAGGGGGGTGTGCTCTAGATAACATTTCACTTCAGGCCCCAGTTTGGCAGAGCGGCCCTGCTGGTTCTGCAGGTCTGAAACACCTGCTGATTCGTCAGCGACTCCGAACTCGTCAAACCGGCTCCTCGTTTCCATCACAACAAAAACGGGCTGAGAACGCCGTTGTTACGCTCATGGACCCGTCTCTTACCTCCGGGGTTGTCCACGTGCATGAAGAGCATGTCCTCGTCCCCGTCCAGGATGGAGTAAAACTACACACACACACACACACACACACACACACACACACACACACACACACACACATACACACACACACACACACACACACACACACACACACACACACACACACACGGAGGAAAAGAACACATGTGGGTCAGAATATCATTTTTTCTTGTGTTTGCAGTGTCAACACGGCGTGTGGGCGGGGCTTCATCCAGGTGTGTGTTCAGCTGATGTCTTGAAATGAAAACTGACGTTCATGCAAAAGTTGGAGCTTCTGATCCTATCTCTCCTGGTAGAGGTAAATACTTTCAGATGTGTGTAATTAACACAACACTAAGAGGGGAAGACATCAGCAGTGGGCTTAGAGAGGTTCATTCACACAATTCTGGAAGTGGACCTTCAAATAATTTGGCAATTATTGTATTCCAATAATTTGGAAATAAGTTGAGCAGAAATCAATAATTTTTAGGGGCCGTCCGCCCAGAAAATGTACCCACGAGGCCCAGGGAGGGACAAAAAAATCCATCACTCAGATCACTAGGGAGCGTGTCCACCCCTATTCATTCCCGCATATTCCGCTCCACCATGGAGAATCCTCACCTACTGCCTCTGCACATGATTTGCCAGCTGCACAGTGTCAAACAGGAAAGAGCTCCAGAGGGTCACCAGAATGGCTGAGGGTGCCCTCTACCCACACTTGTGGACCTTAACGGCTCTTACTGCCTCAGGAGAGCCAACACCATCATGAAGGACTCATCCCACCCGGGCCACTACCTGTTTGAGCCACTGCCGTTAGGAAGACGCTACAGGGCCAACAAATCCAGGACTAACAGACTGAAAAACTGTTTTTTTCCCAACCGCTGTCAGAGCCATAAATGCCTCAAACATTCTTTAAAGGTATAGTCCTTGATGTTGGAGAGCTAGCAAGATTTGAAAGTGGCACCTCCTCTAAGCCCCACCCCCTCTTCCCCCTCCCGTCAGCGCTCCGTCCAAAGCCACGCCCCCACAAACTTTGGGGAACGCGCATTTGCAGGAGTCGAGTATTCCAGGACATTTTAATTTTTTCATTTTTACACTGGGACACCCTGAGCCGAGGAGGACCCGTAGGAAGTGGACACGGGGGGCTGGAGGCAGGCGGGACTTAAAATGAAGGCATCTAATTGGTTCTTTCCCCCCTGCCAATCCTCTGGTCCTCTGACCAATCCGTGCCATTCGGTGCGCAAAAAACAGATTGGTCAGAGTTTTTACAGGATTAAAGCTGTCAGAGAGGTCAGATTTTTTTTTTCCTTTTTCTGGACACATTATTCACTGGCTACTCTCAGGATGGAAGGACCATTTCACCCAGTATAGCAATAAATGTTTTTGAATATGATTACAGACTATACCTTTAAGTCTGTATATTGTTTTTATATTGTTGTTTTTATAAAAAAAAATGTATATTGTTTTATATTTTTATTGTCAATATTGCACTGTTTTTTGTTGTACTGAAGGCCTGCACCCTACCTTTCATTGCACTTGTTACAATGACAATAAAGAGAATCTTGAATCTTGAATAAGCTAGTTAGCTTCTGGGGAGTCCCATTCTACAAATTTTACAAACTTACCTCAATTGATTGTTATCTGTATTTGTGTTTTTAAATTATTTGTGAATAAACTCTGAAATGTTTTAAAAGAAATGTTACCTGAGTGATGACTTCACCTGTGGACACGCTCCCTAGTGACCTGAGTTGTAACCTCACCTGAGGACACGCCCCCCCAACCTCACCTGCTCGGTGGACGCCGACGGCAGCAGCGCTCGGCTGAAGTCGTCTCCCTGGTCCGAGGAGAAGTACATGACGCGAGGAGACCTCTAGGGGCAGAAGAGCGCACCGTTAGCCCCGCCCTGACCAGGAAGTGCCCGTCAGGCGCTACTGTGTTACTGCTAGCCGGTCTCACCGGGTCCTCCATCACGGAGAAGAAGAGGAAGGCCCCGATGTAGCCGAAGCTGTACACGTCCTCGTGGATGGTGGTGAAGGTCCGGCCCAGGTCTGTGGTCCTCTTCAGGACCAGGTCTCCACGCTCGTCGGCCTCGGCTGCGGAGGAGAGAGCGGATCGGTCGGTACGTGCAGCAACAGGAAGTGGAACTGTTGTCTTAATCCCACCGATAAATGTTTTAATAGCCGTGTTTACACCTTAGCTGGACTGAAGCTCTTAAAATGGAGCTGTTAGCACCAGATAATTCGTCCTAATCCGAGTTATTCAGCATGTATACCAACCCACGCCTTGCCGAGCTAGCGGCTGAGCTAGTGAACGCCCCAGGACCCCCCTACAGGAAGTGACGACACCACAAAAGCCAGAATATCAACACAGTAGGAGAAGAAGAAGACGAACTACAAATAAGGAACCGGAAAAACGCCAACGTGAAAGTGCATGTAGCGCCACCTAGTGTCGCGGAGTCAAACGCACCTCACTTTTACCCCTTTTCCACCAAACCGGTTCCAATGCTGGTGTTGTTTCACAACTCGTTCAACTTGAGAACCAGCTGAGAACCGGTTTGGTGGAAAAGGGGTACAAGGGAAAGACATCGTCAGACATTATTTAATTGTCGTCAAAACATAAATAAAACGGCATCTGAACATGGACATATGGGACCAAAGTGGAGAGCCAACAGCTGGATTTAGATGTGCGTGGAACCGCACTGAGTCCGACAAGTTCGGCAATAAAGCGTTTGTTTACACTTACAGAGAGAAAGGTTACGACTCCAGGAGGGAAAGTGTTGACATCAGGAGCAGAAGCAGGTAACAGGGAAGGAAGGAAAGAAAACTAAATGATCACATATTGTTTTATTTATCAGAACCACCTCAAACTATTGTGGGAAACACAGCAAACGTCGGGACTAATTACCACTGTTAACAACGCTGCAGAGGGAACATCTGGACGCCATCAGGACTCAGAAATGTTGCCCGCCGCCGAGTTCAGAGTCAGCGACCAATATTTAAGAAAAGAGAAGGAAATAAAAAGAAGAAGAAGAAAAAGAGGGAGAACTTGAAGCTGTATAAGTGAAAAACTTGTTTCCTCCTAAAACCGGACCAAACCAGTGCATCATGGGGATTTTGGGGGCAACAGTTCTACTTTTATTTAGCTTTTTCTCTTCTCTTTCTCTTTTCCTTTCTCTCTCTCTTTCCCTATCTCTTGCATTTGGGGCGTTGATTTCCCGACTTGCACTTTCTCACCTGCGTCGACTCTGTTGCAGCTGAAGAACAGGTTGATGCCGGCGCCCCTGAAGACGAGAGGAAGTTGCATCATCACAGTGGACCGAACACCAGAAACAAAACTCCCACGACCAACTGCTTCTGAAAAATTTTCATTCTTACTTTACAACTTTTGGTATTTTTTTTGTTTATGTCCAAAAGAGGAATGTTTTGTTGGACACAAGATTAACTGGTCCCATTTTTTTGCCTTTAAATATGTTTAAGGTATGAAAACATTAAAGTTTTCAGTTACAATTGCATAAATTGTCTATATTTCATTACTTCATATACTGTCTTGGGGTTACATTTGCATAAAATGCAAAAAACCAAATTCTCAAAAATTAAAAACCGAAATAGACCGAAAATGGAAAAAATTAAAACGGAGTGTGGGAAAAAATAAAAGCGATTTCATACGGCCGATCCAGGGCAGCAATCAGAGGCCGGCAGTGAGTTGGGTGAGACTGCTCTGATGGGTGGCTCTTAATGGAACATATAAAAGTGTCGTCGGCATAACAATGGTACTGTATGTTGTGTTTCTTGATGACTTTACCCAGGGGCAGCATATAAATGGAGAATAATAATTGCCCCAAAATTGACCCTTGAGGAACACCATGGGTGAAATGGGAGATAGAAGATGAAGATAATACTAGTATTCATATGTTGCATAACTACAGTCATATAGTTCATGCAACAGCTCAAAAAACAGTTTTAATAACACTAACCCAAATCAATATTGGAATCGAATCAGATCGAATCTTGACATTTCAATCGATCCCCAGCCCTAGTTCTGAGCCGTTTCACTAGTCAGGAGATAACTTTCCCGTCTGTTTCTCACCAGGAGAAGGAGTTGACTCCGTCGTGAACTTCCTTCCACGTGGCGCCGAAGTCCAGCGAGAGCCACAGGCCGCCCTGCAGGGCGAGAACAAAGACATGTTTGCTTTTCCCAGGTGATCTCCGGGGGAGCGTGTCTCGGACAGGAGGGGGCGGGGTCTCACGTCGATGCTCAGGGCCACCAGGTAGTCGGGGATCAGGAAGTGGTACGTGATTGGCTGCACCAGGTGGAAGGGCAGCTGGGTGTACTTGAAGGTGGCGCCTGCGTCTCTGGAGGTGAAGACGATCCCGCCCGGGTTGTCCACGATGGGCGTGTCCGCCGTCAGGATCACCTGAACACAATGCCAAAAGGGAAAGAAATAAGCAATGCTCTCGAAGAAAACATCATCCTGAAGGAGGGTTACGATCATATTTTAAAACTCTTTGGAGGTTAAATTATTTATGGCTGGAAAAACATTCAATTCAGTCCCAGCAAATTTCCCCCAAAGATCAAGCTACAAAAAACCAAAACCTGTTAGGATTTCATGAAATTGTTAAAAGTTCGAAGGGTCTAACGCTGGTGGTTTTCTCTATATATTCAAAGTAATCTCCTATTCACCAGTTCAGCTATGGGGCAGCTGCTTTCATGTAGTCACGGAGTCAGCCTCGGTAGACGGCTCGACTGCTTGCTTTAGATGCAGAGGTCAGATAGTTCAAATACATACCATTTGTTGAGAGGAGACAATGGGGGGAAACAGGTGGTTTAGCATTGGGGGGTCTTATCTGTGTTCTGGGTTGGCACCCCAGGTGAGAGAATAACAAAGGAGGTGTAGAGCTGGAAGTGACACATTCGGGGGTCTTTCCCATAGCTGGCTCCACCAATGAGATTCAGTTACAAAGAACACCCCCCTTTTAGTATAAATTCAACTGGACTGATGACCACCGTGTGCATCTCTCTCTGTGGTTTCAGACAAATGTACCTCCGACCAGAAAAACATTGTGCTTGATATAATAAAAGCTTGTATTAACTTTGATTCTATTCCACTAGTTTTCTTATGGTTCGCCAGACAAACGAACACTGGATCTTTCAAACCCGGGAGCTTTATTTCAGGTTCGACCGGCCTCGGCGGCTGAAGTTAATTGACCTTTTGTCAAGCCCCGCCCCCGTTGCTAGGTCAGACAAAATTGTCATCTCTCCCGTCTACCTCCACTGTAAAAACAGGGTTTTAAATCACTTTATTTCCATTTAATGTACCAAAGAAAATCAACAGCAACTAGATATAAATAAAAAGTACTTCAGGTACCGTGTAGTTAGTTTAAATTAAATTAATTTTGGGATGAAATGAAATTTATTCCTGTGATTCTCTCTTTTGCAACCGCTTACCCCTTTTAATATAGATAAATAAACGTTTTCATGGTTGTAGCTAGGGGTTGTAGCTGCTGCCGAGCCGACTTTGTTTTGGAAGTACGGATCAGATTTCTGCCAGTTTGGGGATAAAAATATGCTGCACCCTCACAACACTACAAGTGTTCATTTAACTAATAGAAAGTTTTTCTTTTTGAGAACCAAACAAATCAATTAACACACACACACACACACACACACACACACACACACACACACACACACACACACACACACACACACACACACACACACACAAATTACGTTCAATAAAAGTTCAGTGAAAATGTATTTTTATGATATTTGGCAACCAATACCAGCTTAAATGTAAATAATATGCATGTATGTATTTTATGTACACACTTTGAAACCCCACCTGTTGTCATGTAATGCCCTCCCTTTGTTGTGTGAATATTTGGGAGATGCTTGTTATACGTGTCGGTGATAAAAAAAAATAAAAAAAACGAATAAAAACAAATACAAAGTTTAAAAAAAAAATCCAGTGATTTAAATGTAGATACAAAGCAAGTCAAAACTACTTTTTCCATTGATGTGAACGAGAGAGGCGGCTGTTTGGTCCAACCGGATAAACCGGATGTAGCAACGGAGGATGATGTTTAAAGATGTGTAAAGCCAAACTTGAAAGATGTATCTATATTTGATATAGACTACCTTGTTGCAGCTATCCTTGTCCAGTTTTTGATATTATTATGTTTTTGCCTTTTTTTTATTTTTCCTTTTTTTTTTGTTTGTTTGTTTGTTTTTTATTGTTGTATTATCTTTTTTTCTGTTCTCCTTATTATTAATTATGAATTGTTTTCATCTAATGCTTAGGTCCGAGGGGTGGGTTTGGACATCATTGTGGATGCCACCGTTTATAATAAAACAATTTAAATATAAATAAAACATTTGATCACAAAAAAACAAAAAAAAAAAAAACAAATACAAAGTTTAAAAAAATAAAATCAAGTAATTTAAATTTCGATACAAGGCAGTAAAAACTAGACTTTTTCCATTGATGTGAACGAGAGAGACGGCTGTTTGGTCCAACCGGATAAACCGGAGGATGATGATGTTTCTGATTGGTCAGTCAGGGACCAATCAGAAAGCTCACAAAGGGTCAATTAGGAAGCAAGAAAGATATCTTGACACTTTTCTGTGGCGATGTCACACATTCCTCCACCGTGTGGACACATGCAACGCAATCAAGCAGCTGCAACTGCACCCACGTCGCAAAGAGGTTGTGTCTAACCTCCCCTTTCACCCACCTCAGAGTTTTAGACAGCTAACTGGTTTTCAGTTAGACATTGATAATGGAGGTGATATTATATCATCAGTTTAAATCCAAAGGAGGCCGAGGTGACACTTACGCAGCTTCCCGGTCCGACGCTGACTCCGAACTCCTCCTTGATGAAGGTGTTGTTGATGCGGTGCGAGATGTCGTGGAAGGACTTGCCGTAGTCCGTGCTGGTGGGAGAGGAGAGCCGGTTGTGACCCGAGTTCCACGCAGAGAGCGGTGAACCAATGAGGCGACGGCTCACCTTCGGTAGAGTCGCGACGAGCCTCCCTCCAGGAAGGAGTCGAGCGGACCGCTGATGGTGGACAGCACCAGAATCACCTGGGGAGAAGCGAACCGCGGGGTTAAAATCAGAGTGCGAAATATGTGGGGGTGTGTTCTGTTCTGTTCTGTTAATCGGGGGGGTCTGACCCCCCCGATTAACCCTTGAGCCCCCCTGAAGGACTCAAAAGCCAAATTTAGGGGGGGTCTCAATGTTGTCAAAAAAAAATAAAAATTAGGCTATATAATATAATATGATAATTTGATTGTCACTAATGGTCAATTAAATATGTTTAAGAGATCACCATATCAAGTATTCACAATTCAAAACTTTTATTGGTTTAACACAAGTCCTGCACCTTTATGTATGCAAATTAGCCATGTGCGCCAGCACAGCGCAATGACTAGGCCGGCTAGTTGAGATGCCAGAACAACATGGCTAAGCGGAAGCTAACTCAGAGTGTGTCACTTGCACACTTTGGGCTCACATCAAAAAAGGTGTCAGTGGCAGCCAGAGATGAGGAGAGAGACGATGTCACAACAGGGTTCCGTTCCTCTCCCACCCTCTGTTGAAGGAAGGTAAGTCGAGGCCGAGGGCTCCGGGGCAGATGCTACTGCGCCCCCGCTGCTAGCAGTGACTTGCTTTAACTTAAGGTAAGAGGCCAGCCTGCTTAATATGGCCTGAACCCACCTGAGAGCTAATCTTTTTTTAAATTATTGTCATTATTATTTTGCGTTATGGCCTTGTATGAGTGTGATTTGTGAATGTGTAAGCTGCGCGAACCCACCTGTTGAGAGCCATCATGTTTTTTTTTTTTTATTTTGCGTGATCACCTGTTATGAGTGGAATTTGTGAATGTGTTCACACAGCTGTGTTAAAACATAATTTCCTGGATGGTTACATAACGTTAAATAATCAGTCATCATTGTGCAGGCTGAGGACCTGTTTAAGTGCACTGATTGCACGTCTCCGATAGTGGCATTTGTTGTTATTACTGTTATTTGAATGCACAATTCCTTTTCATTGTATTTTTTTTTATTTATCTAAAAAAATACATTAGCCTATTTTATTTGTTTATTCGTTTCTGCAATGCACTGGTCGTGCGCCAGTGTCCTATACCTGGCATTTATTCATTTATTCACGTCTTTTATTTATTTTAATTATCAGATTTAATTTGTAAATAACATTCTGCATCGTAATGCACAATTTTGCCTCCTGTTAGTAAAACAACATGCATCTAAAATGGTTAAAAGTGTGCGTGTATTTGTCATAGGCTATAGTAGGCTGGTTGTTTTGGTTTATTGCATAGGGCCACACTGTTTAAAAAAAAAAAAAAACGTGAGTTAGGGACCCCCCCGAATATGGATGAGTATTTCGCACACTGGTTAAAATGTTCCCCTAAATACTCAATTCTCAACTCTGAGAGCAAAGGGGAAGAAGTCGGGGTGACAACAATCAACCAGTTAATCAATCAAAATAAAGCAGATTTGAATTATTACAGATGGATTTGAAAAAACTGCTTATGCTGGACGGTCAGGGTTCGGCACACGATCTTTAAGTGTGAACAACTCAAAGATTTATCAAAGATAAATCAACTTCACTCCATGTGTGTGGCCGTCTCTCCGGGATCAGTCATGTAATGTGCAGTAAAATGACTTCAAGACTCTGTATTAATGATGTGTGGATCAATACTGAACTATCGATACTTACATACTTACATACCGATACCAGATCTGTTTGCTCTAAAATCGATTCTCAAACTAAAATATCGATACTTTTGATACGTCAGTCATCTGTGGTAAAGTATATCATTATCAGGAATACGGTGGAAAGTAACTAAACTATTCAGATTTTGTCTAAATGACACGCTGCTGGTCGGAACTACTTTTCATTTTTATAGTAGTTCTTATTTTTGTTAATTATTCTCTTATTTATTTTAATATTATTTTACTTAGGATCTTTTTTTAGTGATGGAAATACCTTTTCCAACACTTTCTGTTGTTGTAGCTCGGGTACCTCAGTATACTTCTGACTTTAGAATAAATAGCTAAATAACAGATGTCTTGTATTCTTAAACTATCTGAAATACACCATTATGTTTACATTTACCGGAACATTAGGTGTATTTGCACAATGTATCGGTATCGAATCGCTATCGCCGATACCAGCCTGAATTTTACTCGGATCGGAAGGAAATCGATGGTATCCAACATCACTACTCTGTATTGCAGAACAGTCTTTGATGCCACCTATCTGCTGATTCAACGCTGTGAAAGTTAAAAAACAGGCAGCATGTTGTGATGAGAGGGAAACCTGATGACTGCAGCGGTTTGAACACTCACTCCGGTGCCGTCGCCCACCCAGGTGAGGATGACGTAGGAGCCGTCGTCGCCGTTGAACCCCGTCTGGGAGAAACAGACACATAAATCCTTATATTTACAGCAGCTCCACTCCCTCCGACAACCAAAAACAGCATTTTGGTTGAATAATCATATAAGTGGGTAAATACCAAGCACTGTTTAAACATCATTAATCCCAGGTGTTGTACTTACAATGATGTTATTTATTATACGGATAACTTGGATCCCAAATATTCAAACATTCCTTAACAAGAAGTATTTATGTAATCCCAGGTAATCTTTTCATTTACACACAAACAACAAGCAATGACCTTGTTGTATTTACCTTTCCTTTAATAATTTTAATATATTGGTCAGATGTTTAGATGAAACATGCTTTATTTGTTTAAGTAGAACAAGCACAGTAAAAAATATCTTGCTTGATCTACTTTAAAAAAATGAAGGCAACTTTTTCGCATGAGATTTTTATGTAGATCAAGAAAGACTAGTCTTTGTATAAACTACTTAATTTTTAGTATGTACAAAATTCATTTGCAAGTAAAGTCAACTTAATTTTGGTAAATAAAGTCAACGTAACACAATTAAGTTGACTGTATTTGAAAAAAATGTATAATTTACATACTAAAAATGGAGTAGTTTATACAAAGACTAGTCTTTCTTGATCTATATAATAATCTCATGCAAAAAGTTGACTTATTTTTTTAAGTAGATCAAGCACAATATTTGTATCAGTGTAAGAAAGCATCAGCTGATCAATATCTGGAGCCTGGGGGGGTAAAAGCCTCACCTCGTGGGTGCTGCCGTCCAGGACCCGGTGCTCCTCCGGGGTGAGAGGAAGGAGGCAGGAGGTGAAGGCAGGACCGCGGGGGGGACTGTAGGTGTCCCTACGCGGCCGGAGGCCCCGGCTGGGGGCCCCCGGGGCCCCTGGGGTCCGGTGGGGGGTCGGAGGGGCCCTGGCCCCCCAGCTGGCCCCGCTGGAGTCCACGGGTGCCAGGAGGAGGAGGGGGAAGAGGAGGAAGAGGAGGACGGTGGTCATACTGATGGCGAGTGGAGAAACATGCGTGACCTGTCCCTGTGAGGCGCGCAGGTGAGGCCAGGTGGGAGTGGGAGGAGCCTGCAGGTGGGAGTGGGCGGAGCCTGCAGGTGGGAGTGGGCGGAGCCTGCACGGGTCATTAACATACAAAGTGCTGCGTTGAGCGGCGCGTGCACAGTCAGCAGGTGCGGCTGCCCGCATGCAGGTGACCTCTGCAGGAGGACGGACACGCAGGCGTCTCGAACACGAACACAGAGAAGTGGATGATGATGTTGAACTCACTATAAATGTTTTCTTTTTTTTTGTAACTTATTTTTTTTATTCAAATTTTCTTTCAACAATTACAGTGTCAGGGTATATCATACATACCTGTTTTCTCTTAAACTTCTCCCTCTAAATACCTCACTGGTATTTTTGCACATGTAAATATTATTTGTTTTTCGGGTTTAGTATTTCTGTTTAGCATTTCTTTTGTACATTGCTCATTTTTTATATTGATTTTTTTTTTCAATTATTTAGCTATTTATTGGTTATTTATATTTTCTCTTTTTAGGATATACTTTTTTATATACCTTTTCATACTTTGTGTGTTTTTTGTAAAATTGTTGAGAGTGTGTATGTTTGCTGCTGCACAAGCAAATTTCTCCTCTGGGGGATTAATAAAGTTGTATTCTATTCTATTCTATTCTATTCTATTCTATTCTATTCTATTCTATTCTATTCTATTCATACATAGTTAAGCACTCATCCTTATATCAATGTCCTTATTGTTCAGTAGCAATGGTGGTGTCCTCTTCTCGTCTTCTGTTATCAGTCCATTTTTCACATTTATCCTCGAATTGTGTCTCTTGTAGTCTCAGTTTATATGTAATTTTCTCCATTACAAAAATCTCTTCCACAGTGCACATTCACTGCTCCTCATTCGGAGGGTCTACTTTGTACCACATTCTGGTAATTGTTTTTTTACTGGCTGACAGCAATACTTTGACAAGGTACTCATCTTCTTTTTGTATTGTATCTTGTGTTAAGTAAAGTATGTTTTTGGTATCTCAAACCCTATTATCTTTTGTAAACCCCTCCATATTTTGTCCCAGTATCCTTTTAACTTTTGACATGACCAGAATATATGTGTATGGTCAGCATCCATGTGGCCACATGCTCTCCAGCACGGCTGCTGAGTAGACACCGCCCCTTTCTTAATCTTTGGGGTTACACTATAAATGTTTCCATCCATCAGCTGAGATCAGATATGTGTGGCGACTGCACTACCACTATTTCTACACTATTGGAGGATTGACTCCAGTGCTTTTAAGGATTGACACGACTACTAACTAGTCGCAAAGTCCTCTAGCAGAATAACCAGCTCCAACACCCCCCTCCACCTCAGAAAAGGAAGGAATAGTAAATCAATTCAATTCAATTTTTCAATTCAATTTTATTTATATAGCGTCTAATACAACAGAGTTGTCTCTAAACGCTTTCCAGAGACCCATACCCAGAACATGACCCCCGAGCAGTTATTACATAAACAATGGCAGGTAAAAACTCCCCTAGTGGGAGAAAAACCTTAAGCCAAACAGTGGCAAGGAAAAACTCCCCTTTAGGAGGAAGAAACCTTGAGCAGGACCAGGCTCATCAGGGGGGACCCTCCTGCCGAGGGCCAGACTGGTGGGTCAGGGACGGCAACAGCACAGCAGGCAGGTGGAAGCAGCAACGGGATGACCAGAGGTGGGGACCGCAGGCCAGCACGCAGCTCCCGAAGCTCCAGCCCAATCAGCAAGTCCCAGGTTGGGGTGCAGGGTCGGGGAAGGGTTGAAGGGAAAGGGTCAGGGAAAGACTTGTGC
Organism: Cololabis saira; assembly: GCF_033807715.1. Taxonomy (NCBI): domain Eukaryota; kingdom Metazoa; phylum Chordata; class Actinopteri; order Beloniformes; family Belonidae; genus Cololabis; species Cololabis saira. Next base: position 7,869,585 of record NC_084609.1, on the reverse strand, counting down.
TCGGTAATGCAAGCTACAAGCCACCCACGACCACCTTCAGGTTCCGGTGTCCGGCAAAGGATGCTGCAATATGGACAAAAGAGAGAAAAGGGAGGAGAAGGGGGGGCCAGCACAAGAAACTACAGGAGCGACTCTGACACACTAAAGTTTACACTACCTAGAGATTTACCAACACCAGCTAGAGGTTTACTAAACACTAACTATAGGCTTTACTAAACAGAAATGTTTTAAGTTTAGTTTTAAAGGTGGAGGTGGTGTCAGCCTCCTTAACCCAGATTGGAAGTTGGTTCCATAGTAACGGTGCCTGATAGCAGAACGCCCGCCCTCCAAATCTACATTTAGATACTCTAGGAACTACGAGTAAACCTGCACTCTGAGAACGGAGAGCTCTGACAGGAACATAAGGCACTATCAGGTCTTGCAAATAATGCGGAGCTAAGCCGTTTTGGGCTTTATACGCAAGTAATAAAATTTTAAATTGGATTCTGAATTTTACGGGTAACCAATGGAGCGACGCTAACACTGGAGAGACGTGGTCTCTCCTGCTAATTCCTGTCAGTACTCGTGCTGCTGCATTTTGGATCAGCTGGAGCCTATTCAGCAAATTACTTGGACATCCTGCTAACAACACATTACAGTAATCTAGTCTAGAAGATACAAACGCATGAACTAGTTTTTCTGCATCACTAGTAGAATAGTAAATGTTACTGATTTAAATTGGACTGAATTTGGAGATGAAACATGAATTTTAAATATTAAAGATACAATTATCAACTTGAAATTACATTATTTACCATTATAGTAATCAGATTACACTGAAGAACTGCTGATCACCAGATTCTGTCACCTTGGTGCAACGGCATCTCAGTTATCCGAGTCCGAGACCTGGAGAGACCGAGACCCGAGACAAGAGACAAGAGACAAAAAAAGTGGTCTTGAGACCAAGACCGGTCTCAGAACTACAAGTCTAGTGAGAATAAAACTTTAAACACTCATCTGTAAACATCTGTTTGAGAGAACATAGTCGTCTTGCATTTATTATCTCTGTAGATTTGATATATTGTGTACTGTGGTGCCAATCCCGCCCCCAAGGCCACACCCCTGCCGACCAGAGGCCCAGCAGGACCCAGGAGACCATCGAGTCCAGTATTAAAGGGGACTTATTATGGCATCTAATACCTATTTTAAACAATGTCTTAAAAACAAGCTTTTGATTGTTTTTGCTAAATAAATTAGAAATTCAGCCTCTGAGCCATGTCTTTATCTTCCCATTCTCTAACCTCATTATCTATGCTGGATTCTGAGTGGGCGGGGCTATGATAATGAGGCTCTGTGCTGATTGGCTGCCTGAATGACGCGATACCGCTACGAAAAAATTGCGGAAGCTCCGGCCGGCGGAGTTGTTTACACTGTGTCCTAACTGCATGCGAGCGAGCGTCAGCGACAAAATCAATTCCATCCATCCATTTGCTTTATTTTCTATTGGACTGTCCTAACTGGCCGCGAGTGACGCAGCGCTGCGCGGCGTGCCGTTTTGAGCTGAACATTTGTCGGACGCCCTGCTTCTATTCTCTTCCTGCCGGTTGAAAGCGCTGTAGGAAACAGTATGTATATATATACTATGTATGTAGAATTTTGGTATACTATATGTACATAATTGTCTTATGTTCTTTTTCAATAAAAACATTATAAAAAAAAAGGACAAAAAGCACAATGATCAGAATGAGAGAATAAGAATAACATGAGGTAAAAAAAAAGGTGTTATCAGAACCTCCACACCCATCTCGGTTGAACACCGGACCGTCCTGTATGAGTCATGGCATAAATCGTGCTGTGATTGGTCCGGTATGTTCGGTCCGTACTGTTTCCTTCTTCCATGTGTCCTGTCAGGATTTCGGTTTTTGCGCTACTGTTTTTGATAATCCTGCTCTGCAGCGTTTTTGGTTCTTGCCCTTTTGTTAAATAAAACCCTGTTTTTGGAACTCCTGCCTCCCGCTCTCCTGCATCTGGGTCCTCAAACAACCACCCCTGACACACTAAATCTGCCTGCTAAACACGTTAAATGTCTTGTGCAGAAAGTATGTGAACCCCAGACAGCGGTGGGGTGAAGGGGAGCCGGGTGGGGGGGCAAAGAGCCAAGGAAAACACCAGAGACTCAGAGTTGAAGGTGTGATCTCATAATTTGTCACATTTTCTCAAGAAAACCCATGATGACTCCTCAGGTCCCATCAGCTCTGTTCACAGACGGAGGAGTGAAGCTCTCAGAGGAGACGCCAGCATAAGACTGCCGAGTCATCCTGGTCTGAAGCCTCCTGCCAAGTGTGGAAGCCGAGCCTCGGCTGCCAGTCGCGGCTCGTCCAGCCAGCAGGATAATGAGCCTCGTCTGGAAGAGGACCAGAACCTGCAGACCAACGTAGCCGCTGGCTGCAGAGACCGTTGGTTCCCGGATCCCGGTTGTGCAACACACCTTAAGATCTGGTGTCGACAGATTTCAGCACTTGATTAGAGTTGAATCAAAAGTTGAGACTGATTGTGTTGATAACGATAGAGGCTGTTAAGTTTTGTCAGTCTTTGAGGCGCCATGGGAACCAGGTGAGCGATCAACCTCCGTGGACATTTCACAAAGTTCTGAGAGCTTTCAAAACACCTCAAGGCAGATTCAAATGAGTTTCCTTCATTTGATCGTGCAGCTTTGATTTTCATGCACACATTGAAGTTGTAGCGCCCCTTGTGGACAAATGTGGTGTGGTTCCAAAAGTTGCTGTTGCCGAGTTTATTTTTCTTTTCTTTTTTCTTCTTCTTAATACTCAGAGGTATCAGCAACAACAGGCCAGAAGCCTATAAGCCAGTTTTCTCATCATCGTATGAAGCTTTTTAGGCAAGACAAGGCAAGTTTAGTTGTATAGCACAATTCAACACAAGGTAATTCAAAGTGCTTTACATCAACATTAAAAGCGGCAAGACACAATTAAACAGTAAATAACAAATACAATGAAATAAAATGATAAGAAGAGAGGTAAAATAATAAAAAGCATAAGTTGTTAAAAAGTAAAGGCAGTAGAGTACATTCTTACAACAGACAGAAGCCGACAAGGAAGAAACCCCAAGAAATTCTTCAAACTATTTTTTCTATAGGAGAGATTTGGATGTATTCTTCCGGGCCGGACTGGGCCATTCCCAGTGGCCAGAGGTGGGTAGAGTAGCCAAAATCTGTACTCAAGTAAATGTACTGTTACTTCAGAATAATATGACTCAAGTAGAAGTAAAAAGTAGTCATCCAAATAATTACTTGAGTAAAAGTAAAAAAGTACTCGGTGAAAAAACTACTCAACGTCTGATTTATTTTTTAACACAACCATTCAAACAGACAAAAGTACAAAATAATCATCTTCAGGCAAATTAAATTGATAAAATAATAAAATAAATTAAAATTAATAAAAAATTAAAAAATAGCTTAAATTAAAATATTCTTAAAGTAAATTCAAGTACTTTAATAAATAATAAAATAAATAAAATAATAACAGAATAAAAAAATAAATTAAGCACAACATTTCAAGCCTTTGTACTTTTCTTTTTTAACCAGGCAGAACTAGAACAACATGAACTCATATAAATATAATGTGTGTGTTTGAGTCTGCGTAAATGTGACAAAACATGTAAAAACAAAAATTTTTCCCAAAGAATCCCTCAGTGATGTCATGAGATTGACGCGTACGTGGATAAAAGGGATAAAAGAAAAGTAACAGCTCAACGTAGCCTAATGTAGCGGAGTAAGAGGAACAGTTTCTTCTTCACAAATCTACTCAAGTAAAAGTAAAAAGTAAAGTGATTCAAAACTACTCCTAAAAGTACAACATTTCCCAAAACTTACTCAAGTAAATGTAACGGAGTAAATGTAACTCGTTACTACCCACATCACACTGTCCAAAAACGCAGCGAACTTCATCGGTGCAGATGATTGGCCCGCAGAAACTGGCCCCGCCCACAAATTAAGTGATTTGTGATGGTTATTCGTCAGTAATTGTGGCATTTGGTCAAAGTTACAGTCAGGGCAGAGGGATGTGGTGGCGTTGGTCGTCATGGAGTCGGAAAAGAGGGAGGTGGGGGCGGGGGATTAATGTGTTTTTTTTTTTTTTACCAACATTCTTTTTATTGTTTTCACAAAATAACAAAGAAGTATCAAGTAACGCAGTTTCATACATTGAACAAGCATGTCAATCCCTCAAATCGTTCCAAATCTTGGTTAGGGATCAGGATAATGCGTTAATCCATTTTATTACCTTGTGTAAAAAAAAAAAAATTTTGAAAAAAAAGGATATATTTCTTCATTATTATTTACTGCAAAGTGCCACTGTTCAAACGTCCCCAAATTCTTCAGACTTGACAAATCTGTTCTTAATACATAGTAAATGAAAGTGTCCCAGATTTTATGAAAATTATTTTGGTGTTTTAAGGTAATTTTCTCCAAAGGGAGAGTTGTGGTTAGCTCAGACAACCACCTGCTTATACTTGGTCTTATCGTGTTTTTCCATGAGAGCTATTACTCTTTTTGCCATTAACACACTTAAGTCTATAAATATTTGTTGATTCTTTTTAAGCTTCAAATTATCTGGATTTAAACCTAATATAAACAGCTGTGGAATTAAGGGAACTTGAATCTGTAAAATATTTTGAATACATTGCTTCACTTCTTGCCAGAATTTTTGTATTTCTGTACATTCATTGCCAAGTACAATGGAAAAAAAGTACCTTTTTCCTTCTCACACTGAACACAAACATCAGCTATAGCACTCTTATATCGGTTTAGCTTCTCCTGGAGTTATATGCGTTCGTGTCAACCAGTTGTATAGTAATAATTTCAGGCGGGTGTTGGTAATTGTGGATTGCGGTCTTCCTGTAGCTCCTCTCTCCAGTCCTCCAGCCGTCATGCAGATGTCTCTGTACTTCCATCTACCAGGGCCAGGCATTTATAAATGTTGGTTTAATCAGTTTATCAGTGTGGTTTTGCTGTAAATGGTGTGATTGTAACTTTTTATCCTCGCTGGTTAAATGTGTTTGAGGTCTGAGGTTTGTGTTCACAGATCCAGACAGAACATGTGCTTGTGTGTGTTTTAGCTGCAAAGCTGCATTTACAGTAATGCAGGTGGAGGAAAGTATAGTAAAGATAAACTGGCAGCAGGTACAGATTGATTCTTTCAAGACTGAGTAATGAATGTGTAACATTTACAGGAGGCTATAACATTAACAGTCCTTTTCTTGATGTTATGATTACAAAAATAAGACATCTGAGCACATGTTCTTGGGCTTTATGGAACACTGATTAACATTTATTACAATTTATCACCATTTTATCGACCAAAAACCAAACGGATTGTTTATTTTTATGAGCAGCTAAAATCTTTCTTGTGTTGAATTTATTCATAAAGTCAGACAGTGTCTTATCTTTTCGACTTTTTCGCGTCGACTTTATAATTTTTAGTTTAATTGACTAAAGTAATCCGGAATTGAGACAATTTACAGAGAAATACGGGGAGGTACTGGACTGGTGGCTTATAGTTTTATAGTTTTGATACCGTTGTGATTGATTAAGAATCAGGTCCATTTCAGTGATGCTGATATACTATATTATATATTACTATAATGGTAAATAATGTAATTTCAATCTTTAATATTTAAAATTCAGGTTTCATCTCCAAATTCAGTCCAATTTAAATCAGTAACATTTACTATTCATGACTTTTCTGAGGTGCAGGGGGGTGTTGGAGCTGGTTATTCTGCTAGAGGACTTTTGGACTAGATAGTAGTCGTGTCAATCCTTAAAAGCACTGGAGTCAATCCTCCAATAGTGTAGAAATAGCGGTAGTGCAGTCGCCACACATATCTGATCTCAGCTGATGGATGAAAACATTTATAGTGAGTTCAACATCATCATCCACTTCTCTGTGTTATTGAGCTGCAGTTGAAAACAAGCTCATATGGAAACTAGCTGAACCAGGATGATGTTCTACAATCACGCAGGATCAGGACATTATAGGTTTGTTTCTGGTCTCGGTCTCGAGCTGAACTAGTATTGGTCTTGTCTTGATACTTTTTGTCCTTGGTCTTGATTAGGGATGGGAATCGAGAACCGGTTCTTGTTGAAAACCGGTTCCCAGTGTTTCAATTCCTTGGAATCGTTGGCCTTTTTTTGCAAACGATTCCCTTATCGATTCCAGAATGACGTCACCAGCATTCGCACGCAGCACGAAAACATCTGGACAAATCGAAAGCAAATTTAGTTAATTTCTACAGAAGAATATTTATTTTATTGATGATTATTTTATATTAATTTTATATTAAATTTTATATTAGATACATATTTTATATTACAAATAGTTTTCTGGGGACCCCCGGCACCATGGAGGAGCCCAAGGCCGGGGTCGTCTTAAGACCTCACTTGTATTTTTTTGTTCAAAGATATAAAACAAAGTTTATTCCAAAATCGACCTGTTTGTTCTCCTTTTTTCCAAATGAGAATCGATAAGAGAATCGATAAAGAATCGAATCGTTAAGCAGAATCGAAAATGGAATCGGAATCGGAAAAATCTTATCAATTCCCATCCCTAGTCTTGATACTCTCTGATCTTGGTAGTGTCTTGGTCTCGGTTTAGGTGGTCTTGACTACAAGTCTACTAGATTGTCCCGGTCCAGCCCTGGATTCAGCTCAGCGGCGTCCAAATTTCCCCTTTAACCCAAACAGCCTTCACTGCAGGCCTCCATCTGCTGCCTGAATGAGGAGAAACCGAGCACGACAGCGAGAAATCATTGAGTCGGTGAAGTGGAGTTTATGATAACTTGGGGAGTCACTTAACGCTGAGTCATCGTTGTGAGTATGAGTGCGTCAGTTGCTGTTAGGAGGTGTGAGATGATGAGATGCTGATGTTGCTTCACGGTGTTCGCCAGAGTAACCTCCCCTGGGACGGCTCACAGGAACTGCCAGGGTTCGAGGGGACAATCGTAGCGCTCAGCATCCTCTCAACTTCCCCTGGCTTCTGTTTCCTTCTAAAGCACCAAGTCCTGATTAGATAAAGACTCAGCCGCATCGTGAGAAGCCTTCAGATGAATCATTTCCCCTCGGGGGGTTTAGCTCTGAGCCCCACCTTCCCCAATCATCTCGAGATCTGCACCGGCTGCTGTTGCGCAACTTCAATCGGAGGCCCGATCTCTCTTTAAATGCTGCAATATTTTTGGTTTTGGTGCATTGTTTTTTCAGGCCCTTGTCCTTGACAGACCTTGGACTTTGTCAGGACCTGCAGAAATCTCTGTTGCATCAGCCGTTAGCCCATGAAACGCTGCCAAGATCTTTTTCTCATCACTTTCCCAAAAACATTTTGTACTTTTAAGCCTTCAAGAGATACGGAAGACTACTAGGGCCAGGCAGGAGAAAAATTAAAATAATATTTTAGAGGAGGAACATTTTTTTTTCATTATGCACTTTGAGAAAAAAGTCGAAATGTCGAGAAAAAAGTCAAAATGTCGAGATTAATGTTGAAGTACAATTTCGAGAAAAAAGTTGAAATGTCAAGAAAAAAGTTGAAATGTTGAGAAAAAAAGGCGAAATTTCGATTTTATTCACGAAATTTCAACTTTATTCCCGAAATTGTAGTAGAAGAGTATTAGGGCCAGGCGGGAGAAAAATAAAAACAATATTTTAGAGGAGGAAGATTTTTTTTTCATTATGCACTTCGAGAAAAAAGTCAAAATGTCGAAATTAATGTTGAAGTACAATTTCGAGAAAAAAGTCGAAATGTCAAGAAAAAAGTTGAAATGTTGAGAAAAAAAGGTAAAATTTCGATTTTATTCACGAAATTTCAACTTTATTCCCGAAATTGTATTCCCCTCTCAAATATATTTTCTCCTGTATGGCCCTAATACTCTTCCGTAGGATCTCTCTTTAAGGGCTGGAATATTTTTGGTTTTGGTGCGTTGTTTTTTCAGGCCCTTGTCCTTGCAAGACCTTGGACTTTGTCAGGACCTGCAGAAATCTCTGTTGCATCAGCCGTTAGCCCCTGAAACGCTGACAAGATCTTTTTCTCATCACTTTCCCAAAAACATTTTGTACTTTAAGCCTTCAAGAGAGGACATGCATAACACCCACTCAATAAAACACTGATTAAAAAAAACATTTTATTTATTTACAACTTTTAGTGCAAATCACCATTCAGTAGTGCAGAAACATTTTTAGTTGTTCCGAGACATGAGCTGCCACTGTTTCGGACAGCAGACGGAAGAAAACCCTGCGTCAAGTTCATAAAGTCTGTCCCAGAGCGGAGATGGAGGCGCCGCCATCCGCTCAGGAGCCGATGTTTTTAGTCACGTGGTTAGTCACGTGGTCCCTAGCTCGCGGCGGCAGCTCTCCGGTCCCCTCCACCCAATGACGCTCCAGCGGGGGGTACATGAGGCCGCCGAAGCCGTCGGTGAGGCCGTGGAGGAAGAAGAACATGTACACGAGGTTCCAGATGGAGAAAAACTTCAGCAGCGTGAACTCCATGACTCACGTGGAAAACGGTGACACAGATCTGCAGATGACAAATTTAAAAGCTCATCAAAATAAATCAGACATAATGTTTAATTTAAGTAATGTTAAAGTTATTTGCTCATGTCGGTTTTACGTTGTGGTCACTTTAAGAAACTTTGGGACTAATTACAGGGAGTGTCATGTGACAAGAAACCAGGTAGTAAGCAAGAGAGCTGAAGAAAACCGGTCACTTTTTGTTTCATCTGAATCCAGCAACATCTGTTTACGTTTTACGCCTTTGATAGCGTCGTGGGTATGTATCAATTTGTTTTGTTATCATTTACAATTGCAGATCATTATTTCTGACATGCTTTGAAGTTTGATGCTAAAATGTACTAAATAACTACGGCTCTGTCACTGGCGAGTCCATGTGGGCGTCATAACTAGTAGGAAATTAGCAGAAATTGTTAACATGTAAGGGTATTATTTAATATATGACATTTGAAGTTAAAAAAAGGATAATAAATACATACATACTGTCACAGTAAAAAAAACAGATAAAAGAAAACATGTGGATTAATTCATGTTGAAGATTAAGTTGGTACATATTATTAAGTACATATATTGTACATATACATAAGTACATTATTGATTTATATTTTTGCATTTCTATTCTAGTTTTACCTTTCCTCGCAACGTCAATAAACCTGTGGACAACGATACAAATGTCTTCAGAGTCGTGATGTCAGGAAGGAGTTTATCTGACTGTCTAATTATGCACAGCAAGTGTTAATAGTTAATAGTTAATATTTATTTATTTCGGTCAATCACAAACAAAAATCAACAAACAAGATAACACAGGTTTTTCCCTGGTCAACATTGTGATTATTTGACCGAAAAGGTCTGGGCTTGAAGCATAAAGCTTATCTTGCCCACCTTTTCACTGAATACAAAGTATACAAAGTGTATACAAAAAAAACTAAAAAAATAAATGAAGTATCATAAGTCTACACAAAATAATAATAATAGTAATAGTAATAATAATAATAATAATAATAATAATAATAATAATAATAACAACAACAATAATAATAATAATAATAATAATAATAATAATAATAATAACAATGATGATGATGATAATAATAATAGTAATAATAATAATAATAGCAATAATATGATAATAATAATAATAATAATAGCTCTGAAAACAGAAAGTGAAAAGATGGTAAAAAAAACCGGCAAAACCAATGTAAGTTGTCATTTTATCTCATGCATGTGTGCATTCTTCTTTGTTTGCTAGTTTAAGGTCATTCTTAAAACAGTTTTACTCCTAAAACAGAAATACAGTGTATGCATAAGTGTAATGGAGGCAGCGCACATAAACCTATATTCGACATTCGACTCTGTCAGAAAGGTCACCAGTGAAAGTGTTGGTATGAGCACGAATAGTTTCAAAGTTTATTTAGAAGGGACAATGCATATTCATGAACACTACATTAAGCAGTGTAAATACACCGGGTTTAGCAGATATGCTAGTTTCCACCCGCAGTCCCCACAAACAACCAGACACACTCACACTCACACCTACGGGCAATTTAGAATGATCAATTTACCTAGCATGCATGTTTTTGGACTGTGGGAGGAAACCCACGCAAGCAGGGGGAGAACATGCAAACTCCACACAGAAAAACCCCGCTGGGCCTGGGAGTCGAACCGGGAACCTTCTTGCTGTGAGGCAACAGTGCTAACCACTAAGCCACCGTGCTGCCGATAAGGATTTGCTTGTCTCATTGGGCTGTTTCCCTCTCTTCTCTTTGTGGTAGTGAAATATCTTAAACCCCCAAATTGCCCATTGGATATCGTCCCTGTCAAACTGCTGAAAATGTTTTTTTAATACAGTGGGGCCCGGTCTCCTGGTTTTCATTAACTCCTGCCTTAGATTGGGTCCCTGCTGCCTTTAAACGTGCTGTGGTCAGGCCCCTTCTTAAAAAGCCTAATCTTGACCCCCTCATACCCCTTTTCCACCAAACCAGTTCCAGGGTTTTCTGTTTCCACTGACAAAGAACTGGCTCCGGGCCGGAAGAACTGGTTCCAAGGTAGCACCAACTCTTTGCTGGTCTAGAGGAAAGAACCGCTTACGTAGACGGAGGGGGTGGAGTTATTAAGACCAACAGCAATAGCAAGACTGGGAGACGGAGACATTTTAAAATAAGAATGAATCTGGATGCAGCAAAGCATCATGGGTCTGAGGAGGAGACAACCTGTCTTTTAGAGATGTGTCCACGGAGGAGCTACGTGGACCAAGTCCATATTCTGCATAAGGAGTATGTGTTAATGCCTTCAGGCAGAAGATTCAGGCAACCTATGTGTAAATTGAACAGGTATAAATTTTCTTTTGTCCCACTATCAATCAAACTACTGAACAGTAGGAGAGGAACTGTGTATGTGTGTGTGTGTGTGTGCGTGCGTGCGTGTGTGTGATTGGGAGTGACGTGAGGAAAGAAATGTGCAATAACGTGTATGTTTCTCTTGTGTAGGTCAGTGCAATAATGTGGAAATCTGAGCAATAGGTTCAGTCACGCTCTGTGCAATATTTTTTTCTTCTACTCAGGGGTATTGTGTAATAGGTTTTCTGGGAACTGGGAGTGGGAATTGATGTGTGTTAACTGTAGTATGGTTTGATTGTATATGTGGGTAAAGACTTCGGGGTTATGTTTCTATGTTTATTGGAGTGTGATTGTCGCCTCTGCCTCTCGTGTCGAAGACAAATTTTTCCTAAGGGAGACAATAAAGATTCATCTTATCATCTTATCTATTAGAGCAGATACCTTGTTGTTGCTGCAACTTTCACGCAAACGCAGCGACGTAACTGACGTGGCCCCCCTTAGCACCCAAGCTGTGGAAAAGCAAACCAGTTCTCAGCTGGTTCCTAGTTGAACGAGTTGTGGACCAGAACCAGCACTGGAACCGATTCGGTGGAAAAGGTGTTATCACATTTTAGACCTGTTTCCAATCTGCCCTTTCTTTCTAAGGTTTTAGTAAAAGTTGTTTTTATACAATTACAGTCATTTCTAGAGGATTACTCTGTTTTTGAGAAGCTCCAATCTGGGTTTAGGTCTCGGCACAGTCCAGAGCCGTGGATACCAACGTTATGAGTTCAGAGGTCTTGTTTACAAACGGATTTATTTGTTACACACACAGCCCCGGATGAAGACAACAGGTCCTGGAAGCAGATCTAGTGATTCATAAAAGAAATGAACGAGTTTCGTGGCAATCATGTGTTATTTAGACGCTGCATCGTCTGTGTCCCGCGGTGCCCCGTTCACTACCGTTATAAGGAGAAGCGGCTCGCAAAAAACTCCTAATATCTTCCGAAGGACTCCAAATGACACCAAACTTGCCTGGGTGAGTATACAACCATAAAAAATGCCAGAAATAAGGTCCAGGATGTAAAAAACCGAACTTTCCCTTTAAATGACAACAAAACTAAATGTCCTGTGTTTGGGGAAACTGTAACGTCTGGCCTCACCTTGACCCCAAAGGTCAGTTCAACCGTCAGAAACCTGGGAGTGACTTTTGACATTCATCTGAAGTTTGATAAACAAATCAACAATGTAGTGAGGACTAGTTTTTTCTAGTTGTGTCTCCTGGCCAAAGTTAAAATGTTTCTATGTCGACGTGACCCGGAGAAGACCGTCCGTGCCCTAATTAGCTCACGGTTGGACTACCGTGACGCACTTCATGTAGGAGTCTCCCAGTCTTCTCTTAGTCACCTTCAACTGGTGCAAAACGCTGCTGCCCGTCTTTTAACCGTCACTAACAGACGTGTGAACTCCTGTCCTTAACTCCCTTCATCGGCTTCTCGTCCTGTATAGAACTGATTTTAAACCTTTGATGTTTGTTTTTAAAGCTCTTAATGGCCTCTCACCCTCGTATTTATCCAAGCTTTTACCTATCCGTAATCCCGGTAGAACTCTGAGGTCAACTAATCAACTTTTGCTGGACGTCCAGAGGTCAAGATATAAACACTGGGGGGACCGAGCCTTTTCCGTTGCCCCCGTTACGTTAAGTTTCAAGCTTTATTGTCAGATATGCTACATGTTCGACATACAGCAGAAATGAAATTACAGTCCTCTCTGACCTACGGTGCAAAATACAAGTAATAAAATAGAGTAAGAAAGAATAATAGAAATAAAAAATAAATAAATAATAAGTCCACGGTAATTAAAAAGAAATAAACTAAACTTGAATATTTACAATGTTTTCTTTGCTTAAACTCTTAAATGACACAAAAGCAACTGGCCCCAGTAATGATGCTGCATAAACAGTCCACAATTTTAAATGACATAAACTAAAGTTGAATATTAAACTTGAATATTTACAGGTGTAGTTTATGTTTGACATAATGTCAATAAAATAAGTAAAATAACACTAAACAATAACTCGTAGCTGGAGTTGATGCAAGCAGCAGGCGTGTTGGATTCTGATCTTCGGTTAAACTATAACACTGTTATACTAGAGGCTATAGTTTATAGTTTACCGATTTTCTTGAAATGAGGCTTTTTGTTTTTTTCTAAAAAGTACATTTTTGCAGTGTGGGATTTTTATTTGTCACTTCTGACAAAACATCTGGAAAGTCCAACTTCCGAGTACAAACAGAAGGCTCCATGAAAGTAAAAGTAAAGTTTTTATTTCATTTTAATTTATTTATTTATCTCTAGAGACAGCCTGGTCTCGTTTAAATGAACGTCTGCATTTACTTTTCACTCTTTATTAACAGAAAACAGAGAGATAATCTTGGCCCGTTGATGCTGGAAAAACCCATCTTGATCATCACCCAGTTGCGGTTTTAAATCATGTGAATGAACAAAAAGGACTCATACAGATGTTTGTTGTTAAGATTCAGCTCTCAGAGTCCCTGGATTTGAGTTTATTTTAACACAAAAAAAAAATCTAAACATGCCACTTAAGTTTTGATTAATAGATGAACAAGAACACGCAGTATTTTTTGCACATTATTGTTCATACAGGAAGAGCGGAACTGCAAAGTGCCAGCGGCCAGATCCGCCAGCAGCCTCCAGAGACACGGAACGAGGTCGAAACTGAGGAAATAAGCGAGATGTTTCTGTCCTCGGCTCCTCAAAACGGACCCTGATGCACGAAACGCCAATAAAACGACGCACCGACGCAGAAACGCGCATGTTTGGAGAGGAGGAAGCGGACGGCAGGACAAGGCTGTTCTGGGACTGTTGGAGGGGAAATAAAGACTTAAACCTCGTACCTGACTCGGGATTTGTCCCCTGGTTTCTGCTTCTGGAGGTTTGCAGTGGTTTTGGAGCTGGTTTTGTCCTCGGTGCGTCCGTCTCCGTGCGCCCTGAGCCGGTTATGTCCGTGTGTGCGCGCTGGAGCCGCTTATTTCTGCTGCTGCTGCTGGAGTCGGGAGCTGCTGCTGCTGCTGATGTCACGTTAATCTGTATTGTTTTACTTCCTGAGTCTTGCAAGAGCCCTGAGGACGTGGGGTTTTTCCGTGTGGGGGGTTTTTAGAGTCCGTCAGCTTTCACTTGTCTCTGCGCGCTCGGCTCATTCACGCGTCATTCTAAGGTTTAATTCCCTAGAAATAGTTTTTTTATTGTTTTTCTCATGTTTCATGCGTCTTTCATCTGTTTCCACACTGATACAAATATTGTGCTTGTACATTTTGCAAGTACAGTCAACTTAATTGTGTTAGGTTTACTTTATTTATCAAAATTAAGTTGACTTTAAAAAAAAAAAAAGAAAAAAAGGAAAAAATAAGAAAAAAAGAGAAAAGAATATGAAAAAATAAGAAAAAAATATGAAAAAAAGAGATAGGAAAGGAAAAAGAGAGAGAAAAAGGAAAAAAATAGAAAGAAAAAAAATTAAGATGACTTTACTTGCAAACATTAAGTTGACTTTACTTGCAAATGAATTTTGAACATACTAAAAATGTATTAGTTTATACAAAGACTAGTCTTTCTTGATCTACATAAAAATCTCATGCGAAAAAGTCGCCTTCATTTTTCCAAAGTCGATCAAGCAAGATATTTTTGACTGTGGTGTTCTACTTAAACAAATAAAGCATGTTTCATCTATACGTTGGTCAATCTGCCCAATAGATTAAAATTGTTAAAGGAAAAGTAAATACAACAAGATCATTGCTTGTTGTTTGTGTGTAAATGAAAAGATTACCTGGGATTACATAAATACAGCTTGAAAAAATGCACAATGCCTTGTTTTTTGAACAAATACAGATTCAGTTCAAAACTAGATGTATTCATGTAAAGCAACAAACTTCATTTTTAATTGTTAATATCACATATTTAAATATGTTATATTTACATGTGCTTATATTTATTTTTTCAGTGCACTTGCCTTTACGCGCTCAGCTCATTCATGAGTCATTCTCAGGTTTATTTACCCATAAACAGTTTTTTTTAATGGTTTTTCTCATCTTTCATTCGTGTCTTTCATCTGTTTCCAGAGACGTTTTACAATAAAAGAGGAATAAATAAGAAATAAAAGCTTTCCCAATCCATCAGTCTTGTACAAACACAACGTGTGACGTCATCCTGAACGTCACATACCTTTATATCTTTAAATCTAATCCCCAGACGTAGCTCATGACGTCAGCTAAAGTATAATCAGCAGGAAATATGACATGCAGTTCTGTGGACACAAGCTGATGTTCAGTACTTGAGAGGATATATTAAAGAAAACCCTGCAAAGTGGCTTTGTTTGTTTGGGACCTCGAGGTCAGAAAAGACAGAGATAAATGAACCATGCAGCCGTCTTTTTAGGTTTGCAGAGCTCTGCCCTGTTGACACGTGTCAAGTCTGAAGTAAACATCATCTAGAGGGTCATGTCCCTTCATATCTTTAAATCTAAACCCCCAGACGCAGTTAATCACCTCATCTAAATTATAATCAGCAGGAAATGGGACATTGGGGCCTCGAGGTCGAAAAAGAACGGTTTGTTTTGGTTCCGGTTTTATTTTGAAACCTGTGTCTTTGTGTTTCAGTTTTGTCTTGACTTCCCTGGTTTCCCATCTGCCCTGATTGTCTGCAACCGTATCTCGTCAACCCTTCTGTGTATATCTGGGGTCCGTTTCACAAAGCAGGTTTAGTGAAAACTCTGAGTCTGTTAACCCTGAAATGAGGGAAACTCTGAGTTTTCCGTTTCCCAAAGGGAGGTAACTCAAACCAGAGAAAGAGAGGTAACTCTAGCCTGTTTCACAAAGAGAGGTAATTTAAGCTCTCGGTCAGTTACCGTAGTAACAGACTCTCTGAACCTAACCTGGTCGGGACCAGGTTTATATGAATGAACCTGGAGTTTCTCTGCGTCTCCGCCTCTTTCAGAACCACACGCACATTTGATTTCCTCATTCATTCAGTCAGCAGGCGAGTTTTGGCGAAGTTCTGCCGTCCGTCATTAAAAACAGAGTCAGTATATATATTAGAAGTCCATTGTCACGAACATGGCATGTCCTTTTGATGAAGGTGCAGCATTAATGCGCAGAGAATTAAATATTCGTTGGGAGATGGTTATCAGACCGCGTAATACATGTATATTACATAGTCTCATTACAGGCAAAGCAATATATGTTAATCCTTTATTTGTTATAATTTTGATGATTGAATTGTTTATTGAGTTCATAATATATTCAATTTTTTTGAGATTTTTTATTTGGGGTTTTCATAAACTGTGAGCCATAATCCCCAAAATTATAACAAATAAAGGCTTGAAATATCTCACTTTGCATGTCGTGGGAAATAATATTTGTTTCACCTTAAGTTGAATTTACTACGAATGGAGTTTTGCAATATATTCAAATTTTTGCGACCTCCATCTGTATATTATTACATAAATAAATAAGAGCATAATATGTGTCTGTATTGGTTCAATACGGAACGCAACTTTTAATTCCCAATTACGGAACAATTCCGTATTTCAAGGGACGGGTGGCAACCCTACATAAACCTGTCCAAGCCATGAAGGGGTTCCACAGGATTGCAGGTGAATGATGTAGAGATCTGTTAAATTAATTTTATATTATATTCTGTGCTGCGGTGTTACACTTTTTTCGAAAAACATGTTCAAATTCGCCGTATGCGCGCATTAAAATCTCTAATTCCATTCGGGTGAAAAAGGACACGGCGTGAAGTATGTGGATCTTCAGATGCAAACTAATGTTTCCTCAAAGGGATTTTGTAAATTGAAATGTTAAATAAAGTTTTTTTTTTTTTTTAAAGAAAAAGTATGAGGATCTTTTGCTGTTGTTGTCGCCGGTTGCCATGGTGAATCGTTGTATTAGGGCTCTATAGATACTGGCTTTCAATAGTTGTGACGCACGCGCTTAACTCCAGGTGAAACTACTTAGAGTTGAGTAAATTAACTCAAATCCGCTGTTCTGGAACCCAAAACTCAGAGTTTCCAATCTCAGAGTAGATCAACTAAGAGTTCAGGATTAGACTCAGAGTTTGTTGAACCTGCTTTGTGAAACGGACCCCTGATCCCTACTGTTTCTACCCTCCATGTGTCCTGTCAGGTTTTTTGCTGTTCTCGAGTGGGAAGCTCTTGTGTTTTTATTGTTCCTGCTCAGCGGCACGTTTGGTTTTGTTTGATTAATGAATCACCATTTTTTGGAACTCCTGCTCTCCTGCATTGTGGTCCTAGCAACAGCACAACGTGATTGATAAATGAACCATGCAGTTGTTGTTTTTTTAGGTTTGTAGAGCTTCGCCCTGTTGACGTGAATCAGAAGTTAACATCCCAAGATCTTGTCTCCGTTTGCCCCCGCTAGAGCACCCGATTTCCAAATGGGGTGCAACAGGGCTCTGTACGAGGCCCACAAAGGCCTCCGGCTTCAAACCCCAACAGAGCTCACGTGCGGCCTGTCGGCTGGGTAACTGTGACATCACAGGCCCAGATTAGCTCCAGGAGGGAATAAAAGGGCATCTGGACTTACAAGTAAAACATGAGGGAAGGGCAGGAAACAGTGAGATTAATGTTTTCACGCCACATCAACTCCTGCGTCGTTGAGTGATACACAACAGGATGTGACTCATGTTTAGGGAGGAGTCCTCCCAAGTTCGACGTAGATGGTTTTTAATAATATTTGCTTTATTGAAGGCAGCAGGTTTCAGGAAGTACGTTTAAAAAGGAGAACTGAGCAAAGCCTCAATGGTTCCGGTTTGATCACATCGCCAACCACACGAAGACGACAACAGCAAATGACAATCGACTGGTGATGTGAATTCTCGAAAAAAAAACACCGCAGGCTCCGTCCCCAAGATCCAAGGGCTCTGACATGGTTTCAAACGTCGATGTCATAGGACGTCTCAGTTCGGCCTGGACTAAAGTCTGGCGTCCGAAGTCACTTCTTCTTTGACTAAACGTCAGTTTTCTTGTGGTTTTATCAAATTTTTGACTTTTTTTTTTACAGTTTCAACATCCAACATCCGTTCAAGCTGACCTGCGGGTGAAATGACGAGGAGCTTTTCCTACGTGGACTTTTGTTCACAATTAGAGACGATATTCTGAAGAAGTGTTTCTGTCGGGGCTGACTCACGAGTCCAATGCCGATAAAGACTCATCGGCACGTAAACCTTGAACCTGCTCAGACCTGTCTGAAATGTCTCCACTTCAACCTGGTTCCTCCTTTTCCCCTTGAAACCAGAGTCTCAGGTGAACATCTCTTAGTCCTCGGGGGTCCGAGCTTCTGCTTCTGTCAGCCGTTACGATAAACCTCTCAAAGTCGGGACTCGGGTTCATCAGAAGGCAACATATTTGTACAGAATGTGCTGTTACACACGACGGAGAGAGTCGGGTCTTGTGATTTCCTGCAGCAGCTCCAAGTCCCACGGTTGCGCAACTCGGCTTGCAGAGTCAGCGCTCTATAAATAAAACAAAAAAAACACACACATTTGTCTGCTTCTCTCTTGGTAGGTTTAAGAAACCCCCTCAAAGATTAGCCCCGACCAGTGTAGAGGCCGTGGACAGTCCCTGGGGGGCCCCACTGCGGTACAAACGTTGGCTTGGAGAGGTTTTAGTGTGAGAAAGCAGAAGTTGACCCCCTGCCAGAGTGTTTTTCTTCCCCCTGAATCAAGTCAGCAGGTCGGATTACTCAAGTTCACTGTAAATGCATCTGGTTCTCATTCATCCCCCTTCTACAGATTCAAACCAATCATGCACTCCTTAAGATTTACAATAAGACCAGCCGAGCCAGAGAAAACAAACAGTGGAGATAAAACACCAGGCGGCGTCATGTGACCACAGAACCCACGCAGATGTCATTATTCACACTAAATAAATGGCTGTGACCTGCAGACGGTGTGAAAACAACTCAACGAGACGAATGCTGAGGAAATGTTTTGTGTTTCATGCGTCTCTGAACTAGATTCTGGGTTTCTTTAATGAAAAACAGCCACGTTTGGAAATCTGCGAGGAGCCAAAGCAAAAGCCAACCAGAACTGAGAGAATCCCCTGAGTCAGGGAGAATAGCGGCGGGAGGTGCAGTGACGCAGAGCCGCCGCTAGATGGCGGCAGCGCGCAGGTTTTTCAGAGGCATCTTGTCAGATGTGAAACGGTGTTCTGCCAATTTCTGCTGCTTTGCCAAAAAATGCTACCTAATGGTTTTCTACCTTTGTAGAGCTACAATTTTACTGTGTTTTACTCCCTAGCCCACTTCCTTTTCCCCCCAAGTGGTCCTTGTCGCTTGCCAGGCCGTCATTGTAAATAAAAATGTGTTCTTAATGAGCTGCCTGTTTAAATAAAGGCCAATGACCGAATGAATATCAAATAAAGCGAAATAATTGTTTTTTTTTTCCTCTTTATTGTATAATGTTCACAAAGTGTAATGCAATTAATGTCATGGGTCGTGTATTTTGAAGGATCAAATACTCAACATCCCATATGATCAATTTTACATTGTGCAAGAAATGATTGGCGTCGCAATCAAACTTTGAAAATCGACCTAACCACAAAGTAGCATTTCTCGGCAGGTAGCAAGGATTGGCAGAACAACGGTCCTAGTCTCATTGTTAACGTTTCCAGTCTCACCACATGCTGCAGGAAGTTTGACTCAGTCTGTTTACAACAGGAAGTGAAAGTTTAAATAATTATATTAAAATTTTAAACATGTCAGAAAAGCAAAGGAAATAAGGATACGGATGAACAGAGTCGACTCAGGACTTTCAGTCAGTCATGACTTTATGTGACTTAATCACCATCCATCCACATTACATACATACATACAGGACGGTCTCAGAAAATTAGAATATTGTGATTTTCTGTAATGCAATTACAAAAACAAAAATGTCATATATTCTGGATTCATTACAAATCAACTGAAATAATGCAAGCCTTTTATTATTTTAATATTGCTGATCATGGCTTACAGCTTAAGAAAACTCAAATATCCTATCTCAAAAAATTAGAATATTCTGGGAATCTTAATCTTAAACTGTAAACCATAATCAGCAATATTAAAATAATAAAAGGCTTGCGATATTTCAGTTGATTTGTAATGAATCCAGAATGTATGACATTTTTTTTTTGTTTTTTTAATTGCATTACAGAAAATAAAGAACTTTATGACAATATTCTAATTTTCTGAGACAGTCCTGTACACACATACACACACACAAATACATACATACATACAAGGCAAGTTTATTTGTATAGCACAATTCAACACAAGGTAATTCAAAGTGCTTTACATCAACAATAAATAGCACAATTGTTAAAAAGTAAGGGCAGTAGAGTCCAGCAGGTAAGTATTTAATTAAACAGTAATGTTTTTATCCTGATTTAAAGGAGCTGACAGTTGGAGCAGACCTCAGGTCTACAGGAAGTTTGTTCCACCGGTGAGGAGCAGAATAACTGAACGCTGCCTCACCTTGCTTGGTTCTGGTTCTGGAACCACAACAAACCAGATCCAGATGAACCTCAGGGGTCTGGGAGCTTCATAGGAACTAACAGATCCAGCATGTATTTTGGTCCAAGACCATTCAGGTCTTTGTAGACCAGCAGTAAGATTTTAAACTCTATCCTTTGACTCACTGGAAGCCAGTGTAGTGATTTCATGACCGGTGTAATGTGGTCCAGTTTTCTGGTGTAATATGGTCCAGTTTCCTGGTGTTTGTAAGGACTCTGACGGCAGCGTTCTGGATCAGCTGCAGCTGCATGATTGATTTCTTGTTAACGCCTGTAAAGATGCCATTGCAATAATCCAACCTACTGAAAATGAATGCATGAATAAGTTTTTCCCATGTCTTGTTTAGACTAGCAATGTTTTTTCAGGTGGTAATAGGCAGATTTAGTGATAAACTTTAGAAGGCTGTTGAAGCTCAGGTCTGAGTCAATAATTACAGATTTCTGGCTTGATTTGTAGCTGTCAATGACATGGAGCCAAGGAGAGCGCTGATCTTTTCCCTTTCATTTTTAGGGTAAAAAATGATCACCTTTGTCATTTCTGCATTTAGCTGGAGAAAATTCTGGCACATCCACTCATTGATTTGATGAATACAGTTACTCAATGAGAGTAGGGGACTGTAGTCATGTGGTGACACTGAAATATAGAGCTGAGTGTCATCGGCATAAGTATGGTAGGAAATGTTGTGATGTTCCATAATCTGAGTTTGGAGTAACATATAGATGTTGAATAGAAGCGGTCCGAGAATGGACCCTTGAGGAACCCCACATGTGATCTTGGTTCTCTCAGACTCATGGTTTCCTATTGACACAAAAAAGGCCCTGATCTTGCAAGTAAGATTTTAACCATTGAAGCACAGTGCCAGTAAGTCCCAACCACTTTTCCAATTTGCTGAGCAGAATGTTATGATCAACTGTGTCGAATGCAGCACTGAGATCCAATAATACCAGAACAGAGGATTTGCTTTTCGTTATCTGGCTATATGAGCTCTGAATGTTGAACTATGTATTTCATACTGTGAACTCTATGGGCCCGATTTACTAAGATCCTAAATAAAGAGTACTAAATTGCGTGTGCACTGAAAAAGTTTGCACGTGCTGTTGTTGTGTGTTTTGCGGGTGATCAACTAAGATTGCGTGCACAATTGATAACAGGTGCAAACCTCAGTATTTAAATGAGGTGTTGCGTGTCTTAGGGTTTGCGGCGCAAACTTTGCGCCATGGAGAGTCTGGATGGAAAGCAGGATAGTCGCAAGCGCAAAATGAAATTTGACGAGTTGGAGTTAGAGATATTAGTGGAAGAGGCAAATTGTTGCCGTATTCAGCACCCCTGCCGTGAAAAGCACCCCCTCGTATATTCAATGATAAGTAGACCAAGAAAAAAAACAACACACTGACACTTCAATATATTTATATATACACACTCACACAAACACATACTTAGGAGTTTATATTATATATATTTACAAATATTATGGAAGACAACACAGTAAGCAGGCTATTAATTAATGACATTAATAACCATTTACCCGATTTTTGTTATCTGTGACTGTGATTGTGGGAAAGTATGACTATTGTGGAATCCATGAGCGCATTTAAACATGAATCATTAACACAAAACTGGACGCTAAACAGAACGTGACAGGGAATGAGAATATCATTTTTGTCATTGTGTGTACGTTGTCATTTGTAGTAAATTAAACATGAGCATTTAGTCCTTTTTGACATTTACTCGTGAATAAGAGATCTGTGGGTAATATATGTCGACGAGGGGGTGCTTTTCACGGCAGGGGTGCTGAATACGGCACAACACCTGCCGGGGTATGACACGCTAGAGCCAACTGCAGAACAGGCGCACAATAAGAAACACTTTTTTCTCCATGAAAACACGTGATTTATTTATTATCACAAATAAAACAATGAATGTGCCTCCTGTGGCAACCTTTTGCTGAATAATACTCGATTTAACATTCAAATAAAATATTTCTCCTTTTGCATGTGGAGAATCCACACAATAAATTGAGCCATCCCCACCCCAGTCCTCAAATCAGGCAACAAGCATCGGTGCGTAATGCTGGGCAGATTAGCACCTTCCTTTCGAACGTATTAAATACAGACGCAATCACAATCCCCGCAAAAACTTTCAGGCTTGGTAAATCTCATTGCGGGTGGTAAATGGACATATTTGCATTTTCCCCTCCCAGTATTTAGCGCTTTCTGGCGGGTACGCCCCATATTGATTATTCATCAGGGCAAAAGTACTAAATGAACAGCGTGTGCTATTTTGCTCATTTGAGAGGCGCAGTCCTCTTTGCACGCTGTTAGTAGATCAGCTTGCACATTGCTTTGCGGGTGATGTCAAGTTTGCACACGTTTTTTCGACGCAAACCTTTAGTAAATCAGACCCTATGTCTGGTATTTGTGCGGGGGTCGATGGGTTTTTTGATTTCTTCCTGTCCGTTCTGTTGAACTTATGTTAAATTGTAAACTATATCAGAATCAGAATCAGAATCAAGTTTATTAGGTCAGCTTAGAAAACTGTTTTTGACTTTGGATACACCGGCGGCGACACAATGGTATTGTGCGCCTGTTAACTTACAAACTTGTAATAACTTGTAAAACTAAAAAAAAATACCTTGATCAAAAAAAAAAGAACAGAGGTTTTGCATGAATCATTATTCAGATGAATATCATTTAAGACTTTGATGAGTACAGTCTCAGTGCTGTGGTCTGGCCGAAATCCAGAAATGTGTTAAAAAGATTGTTTTGCAAGGCAAGGCAAGTTTATTTATATAGCACAATTCAACACAAGGTAATTCAGAGTGCTTTACATCAACATTAAAAGCGGCAAGACACACTTAAAACATAAATAACAAATAAAATGAAATAAAATTATAAGAAAAGAGGTAAAATAATAGAAAGCACAAGTTGTTAAAAAGTAAGGGCAGTAGAGTACAGCAGGTAGACGTCTTATTCTTACAATGGCAAGAATTACGTTTCTATACGGTCAAAACATACAAAGGCCGGGTCAAACAGATTTTTGCATCATAAAAGCATGAATACATGTATGTATGTATGTATGTATGTATGTATGTATGTATGTATGTATGTATGTATGTATGTATGTATGTATGTATGTATGTATGTATGTATGTATGTATGTATGTATGTATGTATGCATTCTTCTTCTTCTTCTGTACTTTTCCAGTTTGTTTTCAGTATTTTCAATTCAGTACAGTTTCTTTTATCCCAATAGCCAGTTCCAACAGCACATGGTCACGGCTGCTGGTACTAAACCCGCGTGGTTCCGGCCGGAGGTGACGAGCCGTTTGGGCTGAACCCTCCACACCCCCTGGATGAAGGCGGAGCCACTGGGTGCTCGTCGACGAGCCCCCCACCCCAGTCTACCCCCCAGTCTGAGCCTGGGGCACCAAGCACCTGATCTTCCACCATCCATAGGAACCAATCAAAATGGACCAGGTTCGACCCGTCCCTCGGGATCCTTCAGATCATTGGGGCCCGCAGTCCCTTCCGCCATGGAAAGAGAGGATGTCCAACCAGGAGTTTAGTTTAGTTTATTTGCACATAAAACAGAACAGTAAAAACAATGGTCAAATGAAGCATTGTGCAGGAGAGGTGGAAGCCAAAAAGGCTTATAAAGGCTTTATAAAACAAACATAAACAACAATAACAACAGCAGTAACAGCAGCAGTTGTAGCAGCTGACTTCAAAGCAAGAACACAATATAGAAAAATACAGGCCTGCTCTCAGTAGCCAACGGACAATAACTTGTGCAATAACAAGATGTGCAATATCATATGTGCAATATCTGCCAGTCTACCTCACACACACTCTACCTGCATTTTTGGGACTGTTTCTTTTCTTTCAATCTACTGTATATACTTCTCATATTTCTGTAATTATACATATTTTATATATATTTTTTATTTTTTTACTTTTTAGTCTCTTTTTACCCCTCCCCTGCATGTGTGTGCTAAGCGTAATGCTGCCAACAAAATAAGTTTCCCCACTGAGGGAGAAAATAAAGGATTATCTTATCTTATCTTATCTTATAATATAAAAGAGAAAAAGACAATTTAGCATGAAAAAGAAAAAGAATACTGAATTATTGAAAGAGAGGAAAAATTATGAAGATGTAGGATAATTGCATGAAAAAAAGTACAATTTAACAACTCCACAAGTGTTTCTGATCTTAACTAAAGAATTATTTTTTTCAAGTGTTTTTTGAACAAAGCCAGTGAAGATATTGATTTTAGTGATGTAGGTAAATTGTTCCATAGGGAAGGTCCTCTGTATTTTAAAGTGCGTTGATTGTGTGAAGTCCAGCATAAAGGAAGGTGAAAGTCCTTTGAGTGTCGTGTCTGATATGAACGGATGTCTGAGGAAAACTTAGAAACATTCTGGAAGCTGAGTGGCAGGTCATGAGATGAATATACTGTACATACGTATACATAAACACACAAGTTTGATGGATGTTCACATTGAAGACAGATAAATTACATTTTCTAAAAAGAAGAATAGAAGATTCTGTTTTTTTGGCAAAAGTAACCATTCTCAAAAATGTCTTTTGGGCTAGCAGGATTTTATTGAGAAAAGTAGTAGCTGCCCATACAGAATTACAATACACAATGGATAAATTAAAGCAGCACAGCGGAACTTTCAGCTTTTGTTGAGTTTGGCGCCATCTTTTGTACAAAAGCGGTAGTGCTTTACCAAAAAGAACACTACGTTTCCCATGAGCACCAGCGCATACTGCCGGAAAACTCCTGTCCCGTCGCTGCATTTGTTTTGATAGCGAATGAAGACGGGACGGACTTTTCTGTTTCACCAAGTGAACAGACGGAACGCAAAAAAAGATGCTAAACTGCTGGAAAGGAACTGGAATTTACCGGGATACCTTAAACAAGGAAGCCAGAGAGCGGTATATGGAGAAATAATGATTATTAACGGTCTGGATCCATATGAAATCGCTACTAAAGAATGGAGCTCCTCGTCGGAGTTCCACTCTTTAGAAGGATTTACTGCCGCAGTTCTGCAGAACCCACGTCTTAGGCTACCTTGTTTAGGAGTGTTTGGCAGCTGCTTTGGTAAATGTTTGACTCGCCACGTGTTTCAATAAATTAGTATAATAGTACAACATACAGTACATGTTTTGTATTACTCTTAAATTTCTTTTCTTTTTTTTTTGACAACTGCGTTTAGCTGGAGAAGTGGGGAATAAAACTCGTTTGAATGATCCGACCCCGGTCTGTGAGTGTTTGTTTGTGGTTTAATAAACCCGTGTTTTGATCCGACGCCCGTCTGTGTGGGTGTTAGTTTGTTTACTGAGGAACGTTATGTTTGGTCGTTACAGCGGCGATCCAACCGAGCCGACGACTCTTTTACTCTTTTACTTTGTTATATCAGATACTTGGCCTCCGTGGTTCTGCCTCCGAGCAGGAAAGTGGTGAAAAATTAAACCATTAGCGATCTTTTCCCCACGTCTGTTGTGTGGAGCTGCTGCATCTACAACGCAGCAACGGGTTACCAGCTTCTCCTGAGCTCTGCGCTCAAAGCCCCGCCCATTTTCGTCTTGACTACGAATCGGGAAGGAGGGGGAAGTGACGTATGTGCCGTAAAGCAGTCAAAGCCGTAAAAATGTGTAGTTTTTTAGTGTGGAAGGGTTCCTACCATGCTCCTCAAAGTTACATAGTGCCAGTGAAGGTGATACAGACCCCTCAGACCATGACAGAGGTGTCATTAAACCTGTTGGAAGTTGATGTACCATCACAATGACTCTGGAAATATTATATTAAGGTGGAAAAGTTACATAGTGCCGCTTTAAAAGCCATTCTAAATAAATAGGTTTTAAGGTCAGAGATGGTGCATACAGTAAATTGCAGGGGAGTTTGTTCCAGATTCAAAAAGACTCGGTCACATTAAAAGTTTAAAATCAATTCTAAAATGGACAGGAAGCCAATGGAGTGAACAGAGGACCGGAGTCATGTGCTCACGTCTTTTAGTGTTAGTTAGAAGACGGAGAGTTGAAGGCGGCTAATAGAGGACATATAGTACATTCCAATAGTCTAATCTGGAGCTGATTAGAGTGTGAACAGTTTTCTCCAGGTCGTGACGATTTAAAAAATATTTCATTTTGGCTAGGAGGTGTAACTGATAAAAACTTCGACATTATCAACTTGTCTGTCAAATTTGAAAAACCTATCAAAAATCACACCCAGATTTCTGACATAAGGACTGAAAGAGGACGAGACGTCCCAGTTTCCCCCAGGTTTCCCCAGGTGACCGGCTGCGGCGACGCTAAGGGATCAAATCCTCCGGGATGTTTTCCACTAAGGAACTTTACCTCACGAGCCCTCCAACCCCCCCGACCCGTACGTGACACACCAGGACACCGACCTCCTGCATGAAGGAGACGTTTCACGATCACGGCGGCCGTAAAAGGGCCGGAGTCACATGGGGGACGACCCCACTCCTAATTCTGCATGTGCATGTCCTCAGGTTTGGCCACGCACATCCAATTACGCCGGGCCCTAATCCGCGTCACGCGCACAGCGTGGACGGTTATTGACCAGATGAGGCAAATTTGAGTCATAAGGTGGAACACAGAAGGTTGTGTTCTGGGACAGAGACCCGTCCTCGTGCCGCCGGACCAGACCTCTCAATGGACCTCGCGTCAGACGGCGCCGGCGGGACAGAGGGCGTCTTTTTTAACCGGCGGGAAACCAAAATAAACATGACTACTCTCTGTGATTAGCTGCGATGCGGAGAGAAATCCCCCTATACCAGGTTCAGTAGCCATCCGTCCATCATCTTCCACCCATCCAGGTCCAGATTGGAGAGGCAGAACCTGAACCCCGAGCCGTCCCCGGCCCGGCCCGGGGGTGTCATCTCTCTGGTGTGTCCTGGGTCGGCATCAGGGCCTTCTCCTGTACTGTACTGTACTTGCTGGTGACACATGCCTCGTTGCTTCACATGAAAATTTTACTACGCTGATCCTTGAAGTGAATGAAGAGCTATCATCAATTTGTAAATGGTTTCAGATGAATAAACTCTCTCTCAATACATCCAAATCAAATTTAATGATATTTTGAAATAAAAATAAGATACACTAAGGAAGAGGCCAAAATATTCATAGACAATGTTTAATTAACTCAAGTTTCTTCTATTAAATTCTTAGGTGTCATAGTTGATGAAAAATTAACATGGAAGTGCCATACTGAACATACTGAAAACTATGAGGTTAATCAGTATTTTGAGTAGAATACGATCACTGGTGAATCAATCTTGTATTTTAACTTGTTATTATAGCTTAATATCCAGTAGTGTGGTGACACTTTTTATTCTTTTTAATTGTTTGCTCTGTCTTATGATTGTATGTTGTATTTCTGTATGTTTTATTCTGTAAAACACTTTGGCTCACCTAGAGGTGGCTGTAAAGGGCTATAAATAAAGTACATTTACATTTACATTTACCAGCAGGGGTCGGGTTCGGGAGCCGGTCCGGCTCCTTTCACCCATATTTCACCAATGGGACCCCTGGACACTCGGCTCGGAGCGACCAGGGGTCCCGGCAGAGCTCTGCTCGGCCCTGGACTTGTTCCAGATGTTGTTTAAGACTTGAAACCAGGATGTTTTATGGCACTTTTCCACTAGTACCTACTCAGCCCGACTCGGCTCCCCTCGACTCAGTGTTGCGCTTTTCCACTAGGGGTCTGACCGTGCCAAGTAGTTACTTTCCTGTAACTACTCTGCCGAGGTTCTAAGCGGGCTGAATCGGGCCTTATCTGACGTCAGGCGCGTAGCCAGTAATGGGCTTGGGTGGGACTGGCCCTCCCAGCCAACTATGATCAAAATACATGTTTCACATAAACATATTCTAAAAAAATATATGAGAAAAGGTATATAAATGTGATTTGTTGTTGACTTGTGTTCAGCCTTTATTTCTTTTCTTCTGATTAAAACAGAACTTTTGAAACAAGTTGTAGGAGCCTCGGGACGTAATTGATTGCTCTGGTTCCGACAGATTGAGCTGCCTTTAGCCAGCAAGCTAGCTGGCGTTGCAGCCGACCTTATCGCCACAACAATAATAATAATAATAATGAATTTAATTTATAATGCACTCTACATTCAATGAATCTCAAAGTGCTACAACATTCAAGGCAAGAAAATAAAAAAAAAGCAGCAGTATCATCACTAAGACGTAAAAAAGTCATAAAAATCAATGGCAAATCATAAATCATAGGCTAAAAGACTGACTTTAAAACTAACTTTAATACTGGTTTTAAAAGTAGAAAATTAAGTAAAAGCTGAGTAACTCTAATGGAGAAGCGGCAAACAATCAGTGCCAGCGTCCTCTCCAGTCTCAGTGGTTGGCTCCTTCAGCCCAGTCGCATGTAGGCATCGACAATGGCTAAACATAATTCATTGATTAGTTATTTTAAAAATCAAGACTTGAAGAAGACACGCCACTGCCAGTCCACCCAGCCCACTTTTTCACACTCCAGAGGAGGTTAGCCCTGCCGCCGGCTCGCCGGCACCAGAGCTCTCTCCCGGTCAACTGGCGGCACCCCTCCATTTATCCACAATTGATGAACCACCTTTACAGCCAATTTTGGGTGTATTTCCAAGCACAGAGAATGGGAAATCAAGATGTTTCTCATCATCTGTAAAATGTTCAGACATTTCTCCAGCGGAGCAGGGGAAGTGTCTGCACATTTTACAGCAAATAGGCTACTATAGTGGCAAATAGGCTACTGGCCTATATAGACAGGTTCTCATGCACTGTTGGTTGAGCAGGTAACTCATAACTGTCATAATGCATTTGTAATGCAGATTACAAAGTAAAATTGAATCTTGTTGAATCATGTTTTCTGTTTTTATAAGTCTGCTTTTTCTGGGACAATATGGCCCACCCATTTTGGCCCACCCACAAAAATATTTCTGCCTACGCCACTGTCTGATGTCATCACACTACAGACCACCGATTGGTCGGGGGGTTGGAGTCAGACATCTGAGTCAGGATGTGACATCAGAGAAAGAGACTCTGACGGAGATTCTTGTTCATTTTATTCCACCAGCAACGGCAGCAGAAGTCTGTTTGGTGATCCAACTCTGAGGTGCAGATGTTCATAAACCTGGTGCTGAGGAGAGAATTAAAAAGGGATCTAGACGGGCGATAAGGAACGACCAGATCTACCAGGAGCTCTGTCACTTCATAGCTGCTCGCTGCTCCCAACGGAGTTTTCAGCAGCCGAGATGAACTAAAAAACATTAAAAAGCCGCTTGAAGCTTCTCTCACTCTCATTTTTTAACTTGATATGGAACACAAGCCACAGACCCAGCAGCACATCTATCATCTCCTCCAGGTTCTACATCTTTAGTGTTGTTTTCTTCTTCGTTTAGATCACACAATCAAATACATCACAGCAGCTTCGCTCCAACCTCCTACTTCTGCTCCAGGTGCTGAATTGTAGTGGAAAAGAAACCAGGCCAAGTAGAACCGAGTAGGTCCTAGTGGAAAAGTGCCATTAGAGACAGTTAAGAGCTTTCAGGTCTCCGAGGGGTCAAAGGTCAAAGGACTTAACTCACATCCAACCCTTTTTAAGAAGAGCAGAGCCCAGTTTCAGGTACTGTGAGATTCTCCCAGAGCGTCTGCCAGATTATTTTGAGAACCAAAATAGTTTTGAAACTATTTCCAGAGATTGTGTAACTGGAACTGTGAGCGACCTTGGCGGGGGCGATTACGTCCCAGCAGGTCTCTGAGCAATCTGTTGTGCTGGAGTCATCGCCACGGCGACGCCCTCCCGGCGGGGGCGTCTCCTAGGCGACGCCCTCGACGACACACCCAGAGGTGGCCGCTGCCTCCCTGAGAGCAGGTGCATCCCGCCGCTCCGACACACCGAGAGTGACTTTTGCATGAACTCAGACTCTTTCACCCCCCCAGTCCATCGTTTAAAGCCAGTCTGCAGACGAGAAGCAGCAGCTGAAGCTGAAGGCTGAGCCCCCCCTGTCACCCCCCCAGGCTTCAGGGTCCAATCATGGAGGGATTCCCATCCCAGCGGTCCGGGGAACCAGGGGCCCGGCTGGAGGACTATCGCAGGATCGTGGGGGACGCCGAGCCGTCGCAGGGCCCCGTCCCCCCCCGGGAAGATGGGGGGCGCCAGACCTGCCGGACCCCCCACGGCCTCGGACACCAGACCGCGGCCCAGAGATACAGCGCCACGCGGGTCCAGGCGGGTTTCTGCCCGGAGAGGTGAGTTAGACAACGGCGTTTACATCAATCAATCAATCAATCAAATTTTATTTATATAGCACCTTTCATCCAGGTACATGAAATACAAAGTGCTTTGACATTTTGACTGAAAAATAAGCGTAATAAACAAAAAAATAAAAAACTGGGAGACCAAAAAAAATAAAAACTGGGAGACCAATGCACACTGACATACAATATAGTTAATTAAAATGAAAAAAAAAATGAAAAAAAAAATGATAAAAGTTCAAAGATTAAGGCTAAAAAATAATCAGTCCACAACAATAAAATATAATAATAAAAACATTACAAGAAATAGATAAATAAATATAACAGATACCTTTAAAAAAATGATAAACAGAATAAAACTATAAAATTTGATGCTACATAAAAGCCAGAACGACATATACACATAGTAAAAAAAGGACAACGACTTTAAATCTAAAAATCTAAAAATCCCAAGCCCCACAACAGCTACCTTTTCCTCATAGAATTGAGAAGGGAGATGCAGAAGGTACAAAAGAATGTTTATGTCTGTTAGTTTTGAGAAGTGGAAGTCTGAGCAATGTACCCGATGGGAGAAACTGAAATTCTTGGTGTAGAGGATGGGAACAGTCTGATATGATAGTTTTTGCTTTCCTATACAGCTGTTTGTTATCCAGGTCCTGTAGAGTCACCTGAGCAGAGCCAATTATTTTGCTACATTGCTACATGCTACATTAACCACCTTGGTAAGAACAGTTTTCTGCTTTACCCTTAGTGATGAAAACCAACAAATGAAAGAAAAAGTTAAAACAGACTCAATGAAAGAGGGATAAAACATGGACATCAAGGATGAATCGACATGGAATTTGGACAGTTTTCTAAGACAGTACAGACGCTGCTGACTTTTCTTGTAAATTAAGTTGGTGTTACCCTCAAATGTCAGCTTATTGTCTATTATATTTCCCAGATATTTATAGGACTCTACAATTTCTACATCTTGTCCGTTGATCACTGTCCTATCCGGAGAGGGCTGAGAACGCTTAAAATTAATACACTCTACTACACACACTCTACGTTTAAAAATGTCCACATTTCCAGCTCCTCAGATCCTCCGGCAGGCTGTTCCACAGTTTTGGAGCATCGTGGCTAAAAGCAGCATCACCAAATGTTTTAGTTCTACTCTGTGGAACAGCTAAAAAGGAAGAGCCAGAGGATCGGAGTTCCTTCCTGGTTCATAGAATAAAAACATCTCTGAGATATACTCTGGTGCAAGCCCATGTATCGCTTTATAAACTAATAAAAGAACTTTAAAATCAACACGAAAACTAACAGGTAGCCAGTGTAGGGATGTTAAAATGGGCCTAATGTGTGCTCTCCTTCTGGTCTGAGTCAGAACTCGCGCTGCAGTGTTTTGAACCAGTTGCAGCTGATTGATGGTATTCTTACATTGCACTGGTATGAGTGTTGTCTGCAGGGCCTCAGGTCTGGAACAGACTTGATGACGACCTGAAGATGCTGTGTTCTCTTTCTGTTTTTAAAAGAAATCTAAAAGTAAATTTACTGTCTACCTATTTATAAAATACCCTTGCTACATGACGGAGTTATTGGGACAACTGTATGTATTTGTATGTTTGATTGTCTGTATTGTAATGTCTACTGTTTTCATATTCCTCACGGTACCACATTGCATTGTAAATTTCATTTTTCCTTCATGACCTTTGGGCCCCCTCCCAAAAGCTTTCAATAGTTTACTTTGGGGGACCCATTCATACATGCCAAAGGACCATTATAGATGTCTAATTGGTCTCAATTGTATACGTTTATCTTAATGGCTATGTATGAATAAACTAAACTTGAAACTTGACACTTGTTAGTAGCCGGTTTTACATGCAGAACGCTTCTGGGAGGCAACGAAAACAGCCCCACATGAGTTACTAGGTGTTATTCAGCGTGAAGTTCCTGTGACGTGCCGTCGAGGCAGGAGCGGGCGGCGAGGGGTGAAGGGAGGGTAAACAAGCTGCCCAGAATAGCTGCAGTGCAGGAGGAATCGCTGACCCACATCTGCCGCGACCCACATTTGATATCATGAATGCAGAGTGGAAAACAGATCCGGGTTGGGTCTCGTAGTGTACGGGCGTCTGCAGGGGCATCTGCAGGAGCTGCAGAAGCGTCTGCAGGAGCATCTGCATTAGTGTCTGCAGGAGCGTCTGCAGGAGCGTCTGCAGGAGCGTCTGCAGGAGCGTCTGCAGGGGCATCTGCATTAGTGTCTGTAGGGGCGTCTGCATTAGTGTCTGCAGGAGCGTCTGCAGGAGTGTCTGCAGGAGCATCTGCAGGAGCATCTGCAGGAGCATCTGCATTAGTGTCTGCAGGAGCATCTGCAGGAGCGTCTGCATTAGTGTCTGCAGGAGCGTCTGCAGGAGCGTCTGCAGGAGCGTCTGCAGGAGCGTCTGCAGGAGCGTCTGCAGGGGCATCTGCATTAGTGTCTGTAGGGGCGTCTGCATTAGTGTCTGCAGGAGCGTCTGCAGGAGTGTCTGCAGGAGCATCTGCAGGAGCGTCTGCAGGAGCGTCTGCAGGAGCATCTGCAGGAGCATCTGCATTAGTCTGAAGAATCTGAATCTGAAGAAATCTCTGTGTGCTGGGAATGAAAATGAAAGTTCAATGTTTGGTAATTAATTTGATTTATTTCTTTATTTCACTCGTTAAAAGAAAAACAAAACAGTTCAATATAATTACAACAAATCTCTTTCCTTGAATGAAAGGGAACAGAAAGAAGACTAGGCTTATTTTATCTGTCCCTTTTTCCTAAGAAATCAAATTTCAATTAATGTAATAATAAAAAAAAAAATTACGCAATTTAAAAAAAAAATACTTTCCAATAAATGTAATTAAAAAAAGTCATATTCTTTTTTGATTCAAAGAAAAAAAAATATGACAATGATGCTAAAGAGAGAGAGAGAGAAAAAAAAGAAAACCCACCTAACTTAACAATTATCATGATATTTCTGTAATGGTTTTCAATAACTCCACACAAGTTGTACGATCCGATGGTTTACTCAGAACTTCAATAGGCAGGTTTAAAAACAACAGCCGGTAGTGAACGTTACAACCGTTACAACCGTTACGTCACCCGTTGGATCTGTTTACAGCACGGCAGTGACGAAACCCTGGCACCGCAGCACTGCCCAAAGGTGCAACAGCATACATATATTGCATATATGACAATTTCTTCATCAAACTGGCTTTTATTATTGTTTTAAATGTAATGTTTGATTTGCATTCTTTGGCTTCTGTATGCATATCCGTATCTATTCCATAAACTGATACCTTTTACAGAAACACGTTTCATTAATTTTGTCCTGAATTTAGTTTTTTTAAAGATTTCTGTTCCTTTTAAGTTATACTTTGTGGCAGGGTGGAGGTGCAGCCACTCAGGTGATTGGGCACAGGTGTGCCCCATCAACCTCTCCACCCTGCCTGGTTACGTAAGGAGTGGCTGCACAGCAGCAAGGGGTCTCTGCTGGAGGTGCTGGTGCACGTGTGATTGCAAATAAAAACGTTTCCTGCACTAAACCCCGTGTCCTCTGTCCTGTCGGTCGGCCCCCGTAGCACTAGCCCTGTTACATACTTATTTTCTCGTTTTTCAAAATTTTTTCTGTATATTGATTGGCAACATTTTCTTATGAGCTAATTTCTACATAATTTGCAGAATTCTGTGGTCCACTAATTTAGGAAATTTCAACAGTTTTAACTGAAGGAATAATGGATTTGAAGGATGACTATATTTTTTTCTCCTAATTATTCTTATGGCTTTTTTTTTGTAAAATGAAGAGAGTGAGTATATTTTTTGGAAGCATTCCCCCATACTTCAATGCAATAGGTCAGATACGGCACAATCATAGTGTTACATAGTGTTAAAAACACTTTGTAAAGGAAATCGCTGTATTATAGCTGTCAGTCGCTCTGTTAACTGGATTTGATGGGCCAGAGGAGACATTTCAACTTTATTCACAAAATTTTATTTCAACTTTATTCACGAAATTGTATTTCAACTTTATTCACGAAATTGTATCTCAGCTTTATTCTCGAAATTGTATTTCAACTTTAATCTCGACATTTCGACTTTTTTCTCGACATTTCAACTTTTTTCTCAACATTTCGACTTTTTTCTCGAAGTGCACAATAAAAAAAAAATCTTCCCCTCTCAAATATTTTTTCTCCTGCCTAGTCCTCATATACGGAGCCCTGGAGGTGACATGGAAATTATTATTTTTATCCTCGTGGGCACGACTTTTTATGTCGTGCCCACGAGATAAAAAAGTCGTGCGCACGAGATAAAAAGTCGTACGCACGACTTTTTATCTCGCGCGCACGACTTTTTATCTCCCGTGATTTAGGAAGGCGGTCAGTGAGAACAGAACACTGGGATTGAATAATTAGGCATTCACTTCAACATATACAGCTATTGATGCCAAGCATTTATCTAGTCGTCGAAGTCCGATCTCGGGAAACTGGCTTCACAAACGACGTTTTAAAAGTGGAACTATTTCCAGAGGCGGAGTTGACACAAAGTGCTTCGACATTGTCACGTGAGCGTGCTGGACCAATCAGAGTGGCCGCTGGTCCAAGATCGCTGCCTACAGTGCTGATTTTATTTGTAGAAATAAGCCTTAAATTGCACTAAAATGACTACAAACAATGTTATATGTAAACGAAAATTAATCTGAATTATAAACCTAAGAGACCTGCTGAAACAGTGATAATTCTGTCATTGTGATAATTCTGTCATCTGTCATCGCTGTCATCTGTCAGGGATCTTGGACCAGCGGCCACTCTGATTGGTCCAGCACGCTCACGTGACAATGTCGAAGCACTTTGTGTCAACTCCGCCTCTGGAAATAGTTCCACTTTTAAAACGTCGTTTGTGAAGCCAGTTTCCCGAGATCGGACTTCGACGACTAGATAAATGCTTGGCATCAATAGCTGTATATGTTGAAGTGAATGCCTAATTATTCAATCCCAGTGTTCTGTTCTCACTGACCGCCTTCCTAAATCACGGGAGATAAAAAGTCGTGCGCGCGAGATAAAAAGTCGTGCGTACGACTTTTTATCTCGTGCGCACGACTTTTTTATCTCGTGGGCACGACATAAAAAGTCGTGCCCACGAGATAAAAATAATAATTTCCATGTCACCTCCAGGGCTCCGTACTCATACTCTTCCGTAGTTTCTACATCTGGAAATGAAAAAAAACTAAAAAGATCAATGCTGACGGACTTCAGAGCAGCATATTCTCCCATCCAGACAATGGCCCTTTTCAAGGAAGGTCTTGCAGCTTTCAGCAAGACGATGCTGCGCTGCATGCTGCCCCCATTACACTATTAGATTATTACATTATTGGTTTCATAGCTGAGAGTCCAGGAGCTGATGCCCCCCCCGAGCCGATCAGCCGTTTTCATGAGAGCTAAATGTGATCGACGGGGACTTCTGCATACGTTTGCTCCGGTTAAGATGAGCTGCGTGCCACCAACATTCAGACACTGAAACATATTAGTCAAAACCAAAGACGATGAACTTGAACGTGACAGTTTTTCCGCTCGGGAAGATATCAATAGACTCGTTTGTAGTTGATGAACAGATTAAAGTTGAAGCACGGGACTTTTCTCGTTCACAAAGGTCACGCCAACCTGCTGCTGGGAACACGTCTCCCTCGTTTGACTCGTTTGACTCGTTCGGTCACGCGTCTTCAAAAAGTCTAAACTTATAAAAGGTTCGGGAAAAGTCTTAAAACAACTGCACATATCTTGTTATAGTTCTTAACAACCTTCTGGGATTTCAACCAAAAAAAAGGGATCAGCTAAAACTAGATGAGGACCTGAAAACATTAGAATCCAATGATAAAAGCAAAGAACGAGCAAACAAAAAAATAAAATAGCATTTAGATATAGACTAACAGGAAGCTTTGAACTTTAACCCGAAGGGACAAAACAGAAAAGATCCAGAGAATCTGAAGAAATCTCTGTGCGCGTCCAGATTCATTCTTATTTGAAAATGTCTCCGTCTCCCAGTCTTGCTATTTAATTCACAGTAGGGGGTGCGTGCCGGGTGAGATACCCTCACATAGAAAAAAAATCGAGTATTATTTCGGTTATTTTACCCTAATTTAATGGATCTTATTGACGGAAATGTACAATAAAGAACTGCACCTTTCCTTTCCACACGCAAATAGCAACAAACTGATACAGACAATTAACCAGGCATAGTTAGCTGATCCTGATTGACACAGCATATTTATTAACAGAACTCGTTCAGAACAGGAAACCCATCAGAACAAACAAATAGCAATCAGAATGATGGGATCCCGTGCGGGCCGTGCCTCAGTTGCCCACCACAACGTTAACTCTTAACCAGACCTCTCTCTGTGTAGGAAAAATAATTGGAATTGACATGAGCGCGCAGCGGTGCGTAAAAGTATATATTTATTTGTTACATGTTTGCCGGAGCGCGCTCCGGCTTGCTCCCCCTCAAATTAAGCCCTGCCTAGGCCTATACAGTGGCACACTGGCACAGCAGCCCGTCATAACTATAAAATACAGTAGCCTACGCAGTTGGCACAGCAGCCGGCCATAACAGGTTTTTGTTTTATTTTATTTTTTCATCATCCCTCCCTCCTGTCTGGAGGGGGGGCGGGAGCTGGGGGAGGGGGTGCGGTACCTACTTCCCGCGGTACTGTAACTCCACCCCCTCCGTTTACTGTAGACCGAACTGTAGACCAGCAAAGACTTGGTGCTACCTTTGAACCGGTTCTTCTGGCCCGGAGCCAGTTCTTTGTCAGTAGAAACAGAAAAAGCCCAGTTCCAAACTCAGCACTGGCCCAGAACCAGAACCAGCCCTGGAACCGGTTTGGTGGAAAAGCGGTCCTACCGTCCCAATAAAGGCCACTAGTGTCATAAAAAAAGAAAGAAAAGCTCCATCATGCAAAAACAAGAAGTGAAGAAGAGCGCAGTCACTGTCATGGTCTCCGAGCATAAATGGAAAACCATCCCGTGGTCAGATTAATCATTTATTTTACTATATTAATCTCCAAAGGGGAACTCGGTTAATCAATTCCAGGGCTACAGGACTATAACAGGACTATCAGGTGTGAAAATGACCTTTGGTTTGGCGCCGAGAGGCGTAATTACTCCAGCCAGTGGATGATTAGCCAAGCTAAATACTAAAGATGAAACCGAAACTTAAAATCATACCAATCTTTTTTTTTGGGTAATAGTATTTTCCCCTAAATTTCCCGTTTTATAATATAATAATTTTTAAACTGCAAACTGAATTGTCACTAGCCTCGCGAGAACTGTCACCTATTGTAGCCTGGGTGACAGTTCTTACGAGGTTAGTAGCAACAACGGGAACAAACTTTGAACAACAAACCAGAGATGGATGGACGGATGGATGGAAGATATTTCTGCACAAAAAGCAAAGATTCCTTGTTAATATCTCTAAAAATGGGAAACCAAATTTACTTTCCTAAAGATGAGCAGGACGGGGCACAGAAACATGTCATCAGTCATGAATGCCAGAGAGCCACACAAGTGAAAATGACAAATTAAAATAAAATGTAAATGTTTCACTTGAAGACAATCAATGTGTATATAAACTGAAAATACTTAAAATAAATAAGCTTTAATTCCCCTTTGTGTTTTCATTTAGGTTCTATTATATGAATTACATACATAGGAATGTCCACAGCATTTCAGTGTCAACAAAGGTCGTCCTATCCGGCTATGAGCACATAATTGTAGATTGTAAGTGGTTGACAGTAGGATTGTAGCAATATATCGTGCCACGAAATTTCGCTATACAAAAACGTCACGATACGTGTCGTTACAGAAAAACTGTATTGGATGATGTAGGAGATTATAAAATTGCACGCACAGCAGGAGGCGTTCCAGCGCATCAAAGACATCCTATCTACTTCTCCAGTTCTGAAATTCTACGATGTGAATCGACGTACTGCGGTGTCGGCTGACGCTAGCAGCTATGGCATCGGTGGCGTGCTGCTGCAGCAACATGATGGTGACTGGAAACCGGTGGCCTATTGTTCACGTCGTCTGTCTGACGCCGAAACCAGATACGCCCAGATTGAGAAAGAATGCCTGGCAAGTGCCTGGGCATGTGAAAGGTTCGAGAAGTACCTTGTGAGCCTTGAGAACTTTAGGCTAGTGACTGACCACAAGCCCTTGGTTCCACTGATGAACAAAAAGGATCTGGACAATGTTCCAATACGGTGCCAGAGACTGCTGATGAGACTAATGAGATTCAAACCAACGGCTGAATATGCAGCGGGCAAGACCTTGACTGTGGCAGACACTCACTCGGAAGTTGAGTGTTACTTTGCAGCGGTTGTCAACAACATACCAGCTACACCACAAAAGCTGGAGAACATAAGAACAGCCACAACAGCTGACAGTAACCTTCAGATGCTGCTGCAATACGTCAAGTCAGGATGGCCAACGTTCCATTAGCCATCAAAGACTATTTCCCTATACATAGTGAATTGTCTGAGTACAATGGAATCGTCACAAGAGGATGTCCCATGTTAATCCCAAACTCTCTAAGAGCGGAAGTCCTAGATCGGATGCATGATGGACATCAGGGTCTGACAAAATGCAGATAACACATCAGTGTGGTGGCCCGGCATCTCATCTGACATCAAACAGAAAGTCCAGACCTGTCAGGGTTGCCATGAGATGAGACACACACACAGCGCAAAGAGCCCCTCATCTCGACTCCTCTACCTGACCGGCCCTGGAAAAGACTAGCTATTGACCTGTGTGAATATAACAAGCACACTTACCTCGTCGTGTCAGTTTACTTCTCCAGGTTCCTCGAGATACTCCACATGCCTACAGTCACTGCCTCACAAGTAGTGTTAAAGCTAAAGACTGTCATTGCAAGATTCGGTTGCCCGGACCAGGTGGTGAGCGACAACAGTGGCCAGTTTGCATGTGTTCCGAGTTCCGAGAGTTCGCAAAAGAGTTCATCTTTCAGCAAATTATGTCAAGTCCCCATAATCCACAAGGGAATGGACATGCGGAGAGAGGAGTTCAAATCGCAAAAGCGATTCTTCAACAGAAAGACCCTCTTCTCGCTGTTATGTGCTACCGTGCTACACCATGCACCACCACAGGAGTAAGCCCAGCTGAACTGCTTATGGGCCGGAAGATCAAGACAACACTTCCAACACTCGAGAGAAACTTTCAACCTCGATGGCCTAACCTGAAAGCCGTCAGGAGCAGGGATGCAAAGGAGAAGGAGAAACAGGCTTTCTACTTCAACCTTCGCCATGGAGCAAAGACCCTACCATCGCTGAAGCCTGTTGATCCCATCCTCGTGAAGTTGGACTATCAGCACACGTCATCGCTGGCGACAGTTCTACTCCGCGTTCCTATGTCATCGAGACTCAACAGGGTGCGACACTGAGGTGCCGTCGTCACCTGCAACATGTCCCTGCGCCAGCTGGACACATACCAGCGCCAGTACCGGAAAGACAGCAACAGGAAGCTGCTACACAGCAGTCTGAGCCTAATATTGCCAATGACA
Organism: Cololabis saira; assembly: GCF_033807715.1. Lineage (NCBI taxonomy): Eukaryota > Metazoa > Chordata > Actinopteri > Beloniformes > Belonidae > Cololabis > Cololabis saira. Next base: position 7,829,289 of record NC_084609.1, on the reverse strand, counting down.
CTGCTTCACCAACACCCAATACCCGGCCACCGCCCACACAGGATGGACTGTTGTTCACTAGGTCTGGCAGACTGGGCAAACCCGTGGACAGACTGAATTTGTGAGAATGGGACACTTACAAAAAAAAAAAAGAAGAAGAACAGTTCTATTGTTGTTTGATTGTGCTATGTTTTGAAAAAAATAAATAAATGTGAAACGTGATATTCTGTGCATTGTTGATGCTATGCTGTTTTTGTTTCGGTTCAGTTGTTTCGGTTCAGTTGAATATTGAGAAGTTCTATTGCATTGCCTAACGTTGTTTTGTTACAGAAGAAAACAAGTTTAAAAGGGGAGATGTCATATATGCAATATATGTATGCTGCTGCGCCTTTGGGCAGTGCTGCTTTGCCAGGGTTACGTCACTGCCGTGCTGTAAACAGATCCAACGGGTGACGTAACGTTTATAACCGTTATAACTGATTACTACCGGCTGCCTGTTGTTTTTACACCTGCCTGAAGTTCTGAGTAAACTATCGGATCGTAAAACTTGTGTGGAGTTATTGAAAACCATTACAGGCTGTACAGGCACTGCAGAATTTGGTTGCTTTCTTCCTTCTCTGAGTTGGCAGGCTGGGGGGAGACCACTTTATATATGTTAAAGCAGTGTTTCTCAATCCTGGTCCTCGTGGGCCCCTGTCCTGCATGTTTTAGATGTTTCCCTGCACCAACACACCTGATTCTAATTAATGGTCCTCATTAGCTTGTTATCAAGGTCTGCACAATTCTGTTGATGACACAGGTACTTGTATCATGGTGTGCTGAAGCAGGGTGGCATCTAAAGCCTGAATTATGGTTCTGCGACAAATCGACACCGTGCCTTAAATTTTAACTTTGTACTACAGTACAAATGCACAAGTGAGCCATCATGGTGCTGCTAAGTTTAAAGCTAGGGTGTACGATCTTGAGTTAAAAAAAAAAAAAGACACCTACTCCCCAGACAAACTCCCTCCCCCTGTGCTCCGCCTCACATGAAGCTCCCGCCTCCGACACACCCCCTCTGGTACGGGAGCCAGCAGGACCAAAAACAAGCGGCGCCTTTGCCGAAGCAAATACTCTGCAAATACTCTCTCTCAAAATGTCTTTCGTGTTGCCGTACTTTGGGAGGCGGGGAGTAGGTGAGGACTGTCCAATCACTGACATTCAAGCAGATTGACCAATAGGCGCCGTTCGGGCCGAATGGCGCCTATTGGTTGACTTCTTTGCAGGATTACAGCAGATAGAAGAAATATTTTCTTTTGGTTCTTTTTGCTAATCATATTTCATAGCAAAGATACTCTATACAGAAGATAGCGCATTACCGTTACTGCCAATGGTATGAAATGGTATACACTTCCTGTCTCCTAAGTGGGCGTGGTCGCCCCTCTCTCCACATCGTTTTGGAACATACAACACTAGATACAGTACAACTTTCTTCCAAAAAGACTTAAATAATAAAAATAACAGTATTATTAAGCAAAGAAGCAAGTTTTATTTTAGTTTTAAACTTCATTTTATTCGATGGGAAAACGATGAGAGCCAAATCTCGCGAGAGTGTGTTGCTCAGACAGAGACAGGTCTCAAACAAAGTTCATTTTCTCCTAATCTGTCGGTCTGAAAATTACCATTTTGGTGTCAGAATGTTCAGAAGGTTTGTGGCTTTTGAAAAATGGGTCCCATATTTACTTAGGTTACTATGGGGCGAAGGAATTGGTAATAATCTGTGCTCACGTTCACTTTTCCCATAGGCATGGGCGTCAGTTTGATTTCAGAAGTGCTGGGGACATTTACCATAAACCTGAGTAAGGTTTGAAAAGTGCTGGGTACGAGCTAGGCCCATTACTTCCGAATTGAGGTTTCATGATAAATAATAGGCATTGCATTAGATGATGCGTATTGACGCGATATTGTCCCCATATTAAAAGCCATCTGCGCGGTCTTATTTAGGTCGTCGGAAACATCATATACATATTGCAAGCCTTTTATTATTTTAATATTGCTGATCATGGCTTACAGTTTAAGAAAACTCAAATATCCTATCTCAAAATATTAGAATATTCTGGGAATCTTAATCTTAAACTGTAAACCATGATCAGCAATATTAAAATAATAAAAGGCTTGCAATATTCCAGTTGATTTGTAATGAATCCAGAATGTATGACATTTTTGGACTCCAGAAAAATAAAGGACTTTATCACAATATTCTAATTTTCTGAGACAGTCCTGTAAACTTGTTTGTCTCGTTGTGCTGAACCACTTCCGAATATCCACGGTTACTTTGTGTTAACGGAGCAGCAGAGAGCAGCGTCTTGCTGGTGCAGGAAACTGCGCGCTGGAAGCAGATCAGTGACGGACACTGGCTGATTTATGGTTCCGCGTTGCACCAACGCAAATCGTACGGCGTAGGATACGCAGGGATGCGAACGTACGGTACGCGACGCTGCGTAACCTACGCCGTAGGCTATTTAACGCGATTTAACGCGGAACCATAAATCAGGCGCATTTGTCAGTTTTTTCAGACTTTTCGTCTTTTCAACTGAGCATGAAGACACATAAAATGAGGGTGCAATGCTGATGCACCCTCGTAGAACCGGGCCTGCAGAACGCAACTTTTAATTCCCAATTCCCAACTCCTACCTGGAGGGGAAGCTCAGTCCTCTCCGCTGTCTGGCACATAGAAAGATCTGGGCACAGACGCAGCAGGTCCTGTTGTCCCGCCACTAAGATTTTGCCGGCCTTAATGTTTCCTGTGTTTTATTTTGTTCATTATTGATAAATTTAGTGTTGATGTGTGTGTGTGACAGACGTGTGTATGGGGCGTTAATGAAAATACGGGACAAATCGCGTCTTACTTAATTATTATTATTATTATTATTATTATTTTTTTAAGTGGTGGGGACAAATCTGCTCGTCAGACAAAGTGGTGGGGACGCGTCCCCACCGTCCCCGGTGGAAATGACGCGCCTGCCCATAGGACTCAATAGACTCAGGACCTGCTTCCGGTCTCCTAAAGGGGCGTGGCAGTCACGTGACACAGATACAGGAAACCGAACCGTAGTGGGCTGTCTCGTTTATTGAATGTCTCTGTTCATAGGTAACATTATTGGGCCATAACAACCTTATAAATGATTTTGATGAAAATGTACAATATGTAAAATCGTAGACCCTAGTTTTAATTGCTCAGTTCATTTCTATGTGAAGTAACATGCCACGTGTTATAGGCATGAAAATAAAAATAATGAAAAATTGCCAACAGGTATTTGTGTATTTCTACGTCTTACTGAATCGATATCGAAGCATTTAAATCAATATCGAATCAATATCAAATCGATTCGTGAGGTTCTTAACAATACCCAGCCGTATTCAAAACACAATTTTTGTTGCACATGAACTGTTATCTGCAGCTTTGGCAGCAGCTTTGGCAGCAGGATGGATGGGGTTAAGCTGCCCCTGGGAGAGCTGCGGGGGGGTCACGGGGGGGTTAACCTGCCCCCGGCAGCAGGGGGGCGGGCAGGAGGCCGTGACGCCCCTGCCAGTACATAACAGTCTGCAGTCAGACTGAGACTCATCCTGCTGCGGATCCGCCTTAAAGCTCTCTGGACCCGGGCTAGTTCCTCTCCTCGACCACGAGGTAACGTAGTAACGCAGTAACGGGCACTATTTCCCCGGTTTCCCCCGTTTTGGCTCCTTTTTATGTGTATTTCCAGGTGAAAGTTGCTCCTTCAGGTCAACGTGGGCATCAGCATCAGCTAGCTCCACACGTTTCCCTGCAAGGAGAAGCTTTCCCTGGCTTTGATTCTGACTTATTCAGCCCGAAAACCCTTGCTTTTGTCTGAAACCATGTAAAAAATCACCTTAAAGTGTCAGCAGCCTTTTTGATGAGGAGGAATCCTGGATAAAGGAGTGCTAATGCTACATGCTAACGCTGGCTGCCACATGTGCTCCTGCACAAGTTTTTATTACTAATATTATTATTGTTTTATAGTATTACAAAACTATTAAGTGCTATCATCAAAGCAGAGATCTACCTGTTAATATTGCAGTCCTCCTCTTATAATGAAATATTAATGATTACTGTGTAAACAATGTGTTTTATTAATGTTTTCTGGGGAAATCATTAATATTTACCACTGGGGAAAATAACAAAACAGTATTTTTTTATGGTTTAAAGATAGTAACTTTTCTGAGGATGTTTATATAGGAGCATATGGCGGATGTAAGGAAACTGTATACGTGTGCACCTGATTGCATCACCAGACTCGCTTCAAAAATCCTGCAAAACTGCATATTTTCTCCTCCCAGAGTTGTCACAACCTGTTCAGATGTGTACCAACTGATTAAATATACATTTACGGACCTTTTCCTTAATTCGGCATTGGTTTACACGCTTAAAACCCAACCAGATGTCACGAATTAGTTGTCGGGTTGCCAGTTGTGTCAATATTACTCCTGTTTAAAACGCATCAATGACGACGTTTTATTTAATTTAATTGACTGGATGAGGATAATTCAGAGATGGAAAGTTTGGGATATTATAAAATAATGTGTGACAGGGATGTCTAGCGGAATAGATGTGTGTAGGTTTATGTATATATTTATATATACATACATACATACATACATACATACATACATACATACATACATACATACATACATACATACATACATACATACATACATACATACATACATACATACATACATACATACATACATACATACATACATACATACATACATACATACATACATACATACATACATACATACATACATACATACATACATACATACATACATACATACATACATACATACATACATACATACATACATACATACATACATACATACATACATACATACATACATACATACATACATACATACATACATACATACATACATACATACATACATACATACATACATACATACATACATACATACATACATACATACATACATACATACATACATACATACATACATACATACACATGGGTTGGTGATGCAAGCGGATACTGTTTGGTAGCTGCTGATAATCTAATCTAAAGTCACCAGACACTCAATTTATAGATGTATAACATGAATTCCGATTAATTTAATCGGGTTTACTGTAAATGCATGCATTTACCGACATTTAAAGGGGCGAGTGTTGCGTTTGTGTGTTAGTGGGTCACCCGGCCATGTTTTGGTCACGTGGTGTCATGTTCCTGTTGACATTTCATTTCTTTTTAAATTATTATTATTATTTTTATTTATTTATTTTTTTTAATTAAAACGAATTATATATGGCAGACGTAATTATTTTTGCAGCATCTCACCCAGCACAGCGTTACGGTGGAATAAAAAAAGGCACCATCCTTATTTTCCAGTACGCATGCGTGGAGTTTAATTGTGTTGTTTTTTTATTTTTTTATTTATTATTTTTTATTATTTATTTTTTCTAATCTCCTTTTCTAATGGTTTTCAGTTACGAGCTAACAGGGATTATCACTCAGATCTGGGCAGCTTGTAACCGGGTTATTCACGGAGGAAACGGATGCTTTGCACCTTATAGCAGCCAGGGGAATGACAAGGGGGGGATGCTGACGTTGCCATGGTTACGTCTTCCTGTCGTAGGCACCTCAGCTTGCAAAGCTGGATGTTTACTGTTCCACAGCAGTTTGAGATGAAATAGCGTGCATGGACAGCATTTAAAAGTAAATTATTATTAGAGTGGGTTGTTCGAGCTTCTCGTCCAGTTTGACAAAAGCTTTAGTTTCCTAATAAAGATTTTCCCATAACACGAATAAAATTACACATGTTTAATCATAAAATCCCTGACGCATGCATTAATGAAGCAAGAGGAACAATGTACCACTGTATATGGGATTGTGTGAAAGTAAAATCCTTCTGGCAAGATGTTAAAATATAAACTAAGAAGCTACCACTGGATCCCATACTTTTACTTCTGGGCAAATATCCAACTACCCCACGTTTACAAAATAAAGAATCTAGATTAGTAGATATGTGTATATTACAAGCTAAATGTATAATTTCTCTTAATTGGAAAAATGTCGATGCTCCAAGAATAGGAAGATGGATTAAAGAGATGGCATCAAACGTGACATTGGAAAAGATAACGTACATTATTAAATGGAAACATCATGTTTCTGATGACATCTGGAGACCTTTTATAAGGTTTATGAGACATGATGTTAATGTTGGTGATTTGCTTCAGCAGGAGGAGGCTCTGAGGGAGTAGGATGTGTGATATAATGTGATAAGATATAATGTAAATAACTTAGAAACGCCCTTGAAACTCTTCATATAGCTGTTGGCAATATCTGTCTACTCTTATTTATGTAATTCATGTATTTATTTATTTAATTATTATTATTTTCTTCCTTTTTTTTTTTAATTGTTATTATTATGACCTTTATTTAACCAGGAAAAAAAGTCTTGTTGAGATTAAAAATCTCTTTTACAAGAGAGTCCTGGCCAAGACAGGCAGCAGCACAAACACAAAGTTGCACAAAAAAATAATAACAAAACAGTTAATAACAAATCAGAAGTACAGATCACAAACAAAATCAGCAGTCAAAGCATCTACAGCCAGTTGTAGTTGCTTCCAAGTCTTCCAGGAGAACTTTAAAAGCATCAAGTGACACCAGGTTGTTCAATTTTATTTTTCTTTATTTTCATCTTGTCTTTTTTAGTTTTAATGTTTTACTTATTTAGCGAGGGGAAGGGAGGGAGAATAAGGAGAAAAGGTTTTCTTTGTTTATTTATCCTTTATTTATCCAGGAAAGTCCCATTGAGATACAATATCTCTTCTGCCAGGGAGTTCTGGTCAAAATGGCAACAGAAAAATAAATTCAGTTTCATATAAAAGAAAATACATACAAGGACAAGTAACTTTACAAAAAAATAAAAACAAGAAAAAAACTGTTGTCTTGTCTGTAAGAATGTCCTGTTTGATTTGCTGTAAATTGCAAACAAAAAACTAATAAACACATGTTTAAAAAATAAATAAAATAAAGATTTTTCCTAGCCCTTTAATAATGGGGTGTATACGGGGGGCGTTGTGGGTAGATCCGGGTCGGCCTCCAGGATCGATGTGCAGCGCTGTCATGAGTCCAAGTGGCCTCTGGGCAGAACACCGGGCCGTGTTTGTTTTAATCCAGGATTAAAAAAAACAAAACGATGTTAAATCAATGTGTGAAACTCGGTTATCTGCTGCGGTGACCCTGGCATAGCGGATAAAAAAATGACAAACCTCCACAATACTAACCCCGTGTGAGTCTGGAATGAAAACAGTGAATCATATCTTCCTTTCTTGTAAGAATTTAAGTGTTTTGGTGTTTTTGTGGATAAACATCCTTGTGTTTTTCTCTAACAGCATGGCAGATTACCTCATCAGCGGCGGGACGGGCTATGTCCCCGACGACGGTCTCTCGGCGCAGCAGCTCTTCTCCATCGGAGACGGCCTCACGTACAAGTAAGCCTCCTCTCTTCAAAACATCTTCATGAAATAATGCCCAAAGTAAAGGTTTCCTGATTTGTTTTGCTGTTTTTATGATTTAAAAATGCTGAGCGGTGGGTTAAGTGTTCACACCAGTGCTTTGTAATAGCCAACGCGTTTTGAACCAGCAGATGTGACCAACAGTGTGTTGTCTCGGATGGTTGTACGGCTGAAGAGCTTTGCTCTAAAGGAGATGGGTTGACTTACAAGTGAGTAAAACAGTCATCTTAAAACTGTTTTAAAAAAAAAATCCTCTTTTGTTTCTCCAAATGTTTGATTTGAAAGGAGGTTGGAAGCAAATGATTGTCCTTCCCCAAACGCAGCTTTGATTCCAGAGTCTTTTGTCACGAATGAAAGTGCATGAACGTCGAGGGGTCGACGCGGATCCCGTCTGAATGCTTGACTTGATCCCGATCACGGGGATGCAATTTGCTTCCATTTGGACGTAACTGGATAATGAAGTGGAACTAATTCTCTCCAAATGCATGGTTTTTGTCCCCGTAAAGACATGAATGCACGAACACCTCAAGCCCTTCGTCACATGTGCTCCGCTCTGGCTACTGCAGTGTCTTCTGACGTCTTTCCTCCCTCACCTTCCTCGCGTCCCGGTGAACCGGTGGCTCAGCTACGTAGCAGAATTTAGATGGAAAGATTTAAACACTATAATATATAAATAATGGCCTTTTTAAAATCCAATTCTTAAGATTCAGAATCGATTATCAAGATTTGTTCCGGTCCGATTCTGATATTGATTTGGGTTAGTGTTATTAAAACAGTTTTTTGAGCTGTTGCATGAATTATATGACTGTAGTTCTGCAACATATTAATACTATTATCATATTGAGATTAAACAGCAAGTATTGCAGCTAATGATGCTGTAAGGACCAATCAGCTCCCAGAATGCTGATAGAACTGCTTTAAGAAACATTGTGGGGCAGAATTATCAAACAAATCCAGGGCAGCAAACAGAGACGGATGAAATCTGTTTTATTTTTTAACACATACCGTTTTAATTTTTCCCATTTTCGGTCTATTTCGGTTTTTAATTTTTGAGAATTTGGTTTTTAGCATTTTATGCAAATCTAAGCCCAAGACAGTATATAAAGTAATGAAATATAGACAATTTATGCAAATATAACTGAAAACTTTAATGTTTTCAGACCTTTTAAACGTATTTAAAGGCAAAAACATGGCACTAGTTATTCCTGTGTCCAACAAAACATTCCTTTTTTAGGCATAAACAAAAAAAAATACCAAAAGTAAATCTTTAGACCTACGAATTGATTTTTTATTTTTTTTTTTTTAAGGAATTAATATTAGAATATTAGAATTGATTTAGAATTGATTTTTTTTTTTTTGTTTTGTTCCAACACAGGCCTAGTAATAGACACACATGACGGACAGTAAAGCGCTGAGCTTTGGCGTTGAGATGCATGCATGTCTTCTCTCCTTGCCTTCTCCAAAATCCTCCAGTTAAAGTGTTGAATACTTGATCACAGCCCTCTAATCAATCACTCCAGCTCCCTGGAGGGACATTGGGGCGATGACTCGACAAATCCCGGCTCCGCTTGTTGTCGATCCGGCTTCTGCGGTGGCTGATCTGAGGAGGAACCGTGACTGTGTTTGAGTGTTTCTGCATGAGCTGAGGTTCAGGGGCGTCGCACCCGCGGACGGCCAAACCGCCGGCATGTGAGGCACCGGAGGGCGTGAGGCGGGTTTGGTTTGGTTTTGATGTGACAAGAAATTCATGAATCAGCCCCCGGGGGGTCGGCGCTGCGACCAGGCAACACGGCAAACACTGAAAGATCCTTATGCAAAGAAACCTAATGCAGACGGTGGACGAGAGGAAATGTCCACAATGGTGTGTTCAGAGTTTTAATCTGAAAATCCTCAGAGGAAACGGGTTCGGATCCAGTCAGATGTTGCAGGATGTGTCGGAGCGTTAGCTCTCATCAGCACCGTATCGTCTGTCGTGACTCTGTCCAGGTGGCAGATCTGTGCTGCAGAAACGGTGACGCCACAAACGTTGTTGGGATGAACTATTGTACCACATTGTCCGGGATAAAAGTTGACCAAAGGCCGGGCTACAATGGGGGCTACTACAACGTATAGAGCAGTAACATATTGGAATAAGCTTCCACCACATTTAACTATGATAAACAATAAAGCTAGATTCAAAAATAAATTAAGAAAAGCAGTACTTTGCAAGGAATTCAGTTTTAGTTAGTTGGTTTATTCTGAAATTCTTGGTTTATGTGTGTAAAATGGAATATTTTTTGTCGTTTGGTTCCTGGTTTCAACAATTTAAGGGTTGAATTCCATCTCAGATCATTTTTGTTTAGATTTAGTTATATTTTAATTGTAAGGATTGTATTTGATTGTTTTATGTGTGCAATGTTGGACCCCAGGAAGAATAGTCTTCACTGCAGTGAGGACTAATGGGGATCTGTAACGAATAAATCATGTCATTGGAAGCTAAAAAAGGCTGTTTTTTTTATAGGATGTGAACATGGTTTGTCCAAGTTTTGCAAACTCTGTTGGATTCTGTCATTTAAGAAGCTGCCAAGTTTGCTTTTTCTGATCCGTCGTGTGTTTTATGGTCTCTTCGTGGTATAAAGTCCTGGTCGTTGTTCCCTAAACGTTGAGTCTCACAGGAAGTGGAAGTTGCACTTTGTTCTGTCTCTTCTCAGGTCTCACCGGGTCATTTTATTTTTAAAATACGCCTGATTCTACATACCTTTCTACGGAAGAGTATTAGGGCCACTTAAAAAAAATAAAAAAATTCTGAGAAAAAAGTCAGAATTCTGACTTTAATCTCAGAATTCTGAGAAAAAAGTCAGAATTCTAGGCCACTAAACAAAAAAAAAATAATAACTCTGAGAAAAAAGTCAGAATTCTGAGAAAAAAGTCAGAATTCTGACTTTAATCTCAGAATTCTGAGAAAAAAGTCAGAATTCACAGTCCAAAAGCATGCACGCTAGGTTAATTGGTGATTCTAAATTGCCCGTAGGTGTGATTGTGAGCATGGTTTGTGTGTCTATATGTGGCCCTGTGATGGACTGGTGACCTGTCCAGGGTGTAACCCCTGCCTCTCACCTAAAATGAGCTGGGATGGGCTCCAGCAGACCCCCGTGACCCCGCAAGGGATAAAGCGGGTATAGATAATGGATGGATTCTGACATTTTTCTCAGAATTCTGAGATTAAAGTCAGAATTCTGACTTTTTTCTCAGAATTATTATTATTATTTTTTTAGTGGCCTAGAATTTTGACTTTTTTTCTCAGAATTCTGAGAAAAAAAGTCAGAATTCTGACTTTAATCTCATAATTCTGACTTTTTTCTCAGAATTCTGACTTTTTTCTCAGAATTATTATTTTTTTTTAGTGGCCTAGAATTCTGACTTTTCTCAGAATTCTGAGATTAAAGTCAGAATTCTGAGAAAAAAGTCAGAATTCTGACTTTTTTCTCAGAATTCTGACTTTTTTCTCAGAATTCTGACTTTTTTCTCAGAATTATTATTATTTTTTTTTAGTGGCCTAGGATTCTGACTTTTTTCTCAGAATTCTGAGAAAAAAGTCAGAATTCTGACTTTTTTCTCAGAATTTTTTTAATTTTTTTTAAGTGGCCCTAATACTCTTCCGTACCTTTCATACCTGCCTTCCCCCCAACTCGGGGTTGCCATGTGTGACATTATTCAGTTTAGTTGCTTTTCCTGACACGTATACGCTTCTGTCACCGCCTCAGGGACAAGACCTCAGGGAGAGAAGTGAGACCAACTCTGGTAGAGCCTTTCTTTATCTGTTTCAGCCTCGCAGATAAAGGTGTTCAGCTTCTGTTTCCACAGTTGTGATTATCTTTAAAGTACCTTCCCCTTTATTAGTCTGATAAGTGTGAAACATTTGAGTCTTTTGTGAGTTTCCTCTCAGTGGCGATGAAAGTGAAACCGGAAAGTAGCAGCATCCTTGTGGGTGGGAGGAGCTGCTTCCTGAACTGTTGTGACCTTTAAAAACTAGCATCACACGTCATGTTTATTATGTCTGCGGTCCGGGAGTGACCTTTTAAAAACGACAGGAGGACTGGTGTGTTTGCTCTGATTATTGGATGTAAGTCAGGGTGGAGGGATCTCTCTCTGTCTCGTACCAGAATACAGAGCTGGTTTCACAAAACGGCCCGTTGCTCTGCACAGGAAGTTAAATAATGCAGAAGCAGAAGCTAATTCTGGGTTTCTGTGAGCTGGATTGGGAAGAGTTGTCACCGTGCAGAAGGTCCACACCCATCACACATCTTTAATTATGCATTTACCACCAAATCTCATCTAGTTCTTCCCTCGTAGAGACTCAGAAGGGTCTGTTTTTACGGAGGTCGGACTTGCAGATCTCCATTAGTTGCAGCAAAAATGGCTGTAACTAGTGGAGAAGACGGGATAACAGCCGATTATGGGCTTAAATTAGCGTCAGTTGGACTTGACAGTGACCCGTACAGTTACCAAGAACCAGTGGTCCATGGACATTAATATTTAGCCACGAATCCAGTTTCCTGATATTTATACGTACTTAATTTCTACGCCGGGGAAATACACGAAGCAAAGCTTGAAGGCTTACAAAAGTCTTGACGCTTGGTCCGACTTCAAGGCAGGATTTGTTGTAGAAATTAAAGTGATGAGGACACTGAACTTTATGATTTGACCGTTTAACGTTAGCTACCCAGAAATCCAACATTACCTGATACAAAATGGGAACCGCAAATCCACGTTTCGGTGCCTGGAATCCAGTTGTTTCTGAGAATTGCAGCGACCCATTTATCTCTCTTAAAAGAGCATGAGGCTCCTTTTAAGAAATGAGACTCTCTAGCGCCACCTTCACCACGACGGCCGTTGGGGGTACTGCAGCCAACAGTGAAGCCGGCACGGGAGAACGGGGAGAACGTGCATGCAGCGTCATGTGACGTCACATCCGCAGCCCAGCGCGGGAAATTTGGGACCGAATTGCAGCACATTTTGCAGCAACAGCCTGTTCAAGGCAAAGGAGAGATGCACTAGAGGAAACATTCTTTTTGGTTTGGAACGCTTTATCTGACATTATTACTAGAAAACTTAAAACGTATACAAATTTGCTGCCTCAATCCTGCCTCATGCTCCTTTAAGCTTATTTTTCAGCAGTCTGTAAAACAATAACTCAGATTTCTTGCTAAATCTATGAGTACAGTCGATCGCACAACAGCTCTTTCCCATTTTAGATGTTTTCCAGTTGCTCAAACTGAAAGTTTACGCTGCCACTCAGTCTTTCTGCCACTCAGTCTTTCTGACACTCAGTGGGCGAAACCCGCTGTGAAGTCGCATCTGTGACGTCATGCGCATTCCCTCTATAAATCTGGATGCAGCAAAGCATCATGGGTCTGAGGAGGAGACAACCTGTCTTTTAGAGATGTGTCCACGGAGGAGCTACGTGGACCAAGTCCTGTTAGAGCAGATACCTTGTTGCTGCAACTTTCACGCAAACGCAGCGACGTAACTGACGTTTGCAGTGACGTAATGTCGTAGCTCCCCTTAGCATCCGAGCTGTGGAAAAACAAACCAGTTCTCAGCTGGTTCCAAGTTGAACCAGTTGTGAACCAGAACCAGCCGTGGAACCATTTTGGTGGAAATGGGGTCATTTACGACGCAGCGTGGCCGCCAGGTGAGGACCGGCTCTGATTTCACTCCCACTGAGCATCCTTCATTTGTCAGCATTTGACATTCAAATCCAGACCATAATAAGGCCGTGATCCGGCCTCGGTTTCCCTCGGCATGCAAAGCAGAGTCCCGGCTCGGGTTTGAGGCTCCGGCTAAACGCTTGCAGATGCCGACCTCGCCCTGGTGGGCGTGACTCCTCCCTGGCGGTGTCGCGTCCAGGGCCGTCTATTTCAGACCCCCCCCCTCCTCCCACGCCGGAAAAAGTGTTGCTTTCTGGGTAATCTGTCTGCAGACCAGCCCTGCGTCTCCTCTCTCTCACTGAGACGCGTCGTGTCATTTATTCTTCCTCCTATGATTAATTTCCGCTGCAGACTTTCCCTCGCAGCACAAAGCCTCCCTTCTTCTTCTCCTCCTCACGTCGCTCCATCGGCCCCCGGAACCCGTCTTCACACCCGTCTGCTGAAACCACTAAGTGCATACGGACCCGCCACAAAAACAAATTCCTGCGTCTGGCCCGCCCCCTCGGCCCGGCTGGTTTTACCTCATGTTTACAGGATAGCGGTCGAGTTATCGCAGGTACAGGCGGTTCCCGGCTCAGAGGGCCAGAATTTTACCGGACAGTCACCTTGGGGGCCGGACCCTCAAATAAAAATTTAATAAAAATCTAATTTTGGCATAACATTATTATTTGATGTATATATTTTTTCCATTTCGTTACAAAACTGAAGGCATTTTTAGCCTTTATGAGTCGGTCTCCTATCACCTAAACCACAGTCGTCCATCAGGAGTGATACAGATATTTTGCCTCAATTCAATTACGTCAACTTTATTTATAGAGGGTCTGCATTGACGTCACTTCCCCACTGGACCTTCGCCCCCTTACTGGCACTGAGTGGCAAAATATCAGCAAAAATGGCTGCAACTAGTGGAGAAGACGGGATAACAGCCGATTATGGGCTTAAATTAAATGCAGTTGGACTTGACAGTGACCCGTACAGTTACCCCAAGAACCAGTGGTCCATGGACATTAATATTTGACCACAAATCCAGTTTCCTGATATTTATATGTACTGTACTTTCCGCATTATAAGGCGCAATAAATATCTGGTAAAATACCGTACTATAGTGGCTGGGGTTGAGTTACGTATCTACCTGATGGAGCTGCGCTACAGGAAATGCTACAAAATCATACAGCAAATGCAAAAAAAAAACAAGAAGAAAAGTGCCGTATGTCAAACTTTATTAACAAAATAAAAACCAGCTTTGCTCCGTCTCGTCAAAGTCGCCATTATGCGAGTCGGCGTTGCTGCTGTTGTCTAGAACGTCTGTGACGATTCCTGACGTTTTTAGCACCATTACTTTGGCGGGACCAACTACATTACCCACAATCCTCCTGACCACAGTAACAGAAATTACCGTAATGATCATATATAAGGCGCACTGCCGGTTTTTGAGAAAATTAAAGGCTTTTAGGTGCGCCTTATAGTGCGGAAAATACGGTACTCAATTTCTACCCTGGGGAAATGCACGAAGCAAAGCTTGAAGGCATACAAAAGTCTTGACGCTTGGTCCGACTTCAAGGCAGGATTTGTTGGTGAAATTAAAGTGATGAGGACACTGAACTTTATGATTTGAACGTTTAACGTTAGCTACCCAAAAATCCAACATTACCTGATACAAAATGGGAACCGCAAATCCACGTTTCTGAGAATTGCAGCGATCCATTTGTCTCTTTTAAGATTATTTTTCGTCAGTCTGTAAAACGATAACTCTGATTTCTTGCTAAATCTATGAGTACAGTCGATCGCACAACAGCTCTTTCCCATTTTAGATGTTTTCCAGTTGCTCAAACTGAAAGTTTACGCTGCCACTCAGTCTTTCTGACACTCAGTGGGTGAAACCCACCGTGAAGTCGCATCTGTGACGTCATGCACATTCTCTCTATAGAGCACTTGAAAAACAAACACCACAGAAGTGATGGAAAAGACCTCTTAACAGGTAAAATGGCTCTCAAAGGCCATGAAACGAAAAGTTGATGTGGAAAACAGATCCTTTAACGATGACTGGACTGAAAGTACACATTTATCATGCCAACCTTCTGAAATGCGTCACCTGTTCGCCTCATTTAACCCAACGCTCGGTTCTGACCCGTTTACAAATGTTGGTCTGAGCTAAAAACAGACGTAGGAAAACATTCAGTATGGCCTGAAAAGGCCCGTCGCGCCTCGTTCGTGTCCGTGAACAGAAGTCCAGAATCCAGGTCTCAACAGCGCCGGGATGTGATGGGAACAAAACCAGAACCCCATGACGTGCAAATCTCATAAACCCCCTTTTTATTTTCAACATTATCTTTATCTGGTTTTCAAAATCCTTCCAATGACACAAAAATAAGAGAGCTCTTATTAGGGCTGGGGATCGATTCAAATTTCAAGATTCGATTCAGATTCTTAAGATTAAGAATTGATTATCAGGATTTGATTCAATCCGATATTGATTTGGGTTAGTTTTATTTTAAAATGTTTTTTTAGCTGTTGCCTGAATTATATGACTGTAAAATAACTAGTGAAATAATAATTTCACAATAATTATTGTGAAATAACTAAACAAATCATTTTAGCTTGTCTGATTTATTCTGTCACCACACACACATGTTATGCTATGAAGCAACCGGCATTTTTTAGAAATGTCATGACAAACTGTGTCCGACTACTGGGATTAAAGTTCACCGGGCAAGAATGTAATGATGAAAAAAAATGGATTTTTAGCTCTTACATAAAAGGAAACATCAAGGGCAGCTGAATTATTATCCAGCATTCGAATCATATTTCCATACAAGTCAGGTATTTATGAGATATCATAAAGCAACACTCAGATTAGTTTTATATGAGAAAAGAAAAGAGAAAAAAGAGAATAAATGAATAAAACCCCAAAACAAAACAAGAAAGTAACAGTCAAAACAACAAAGGTTTTCAAGCGTTAGCCCAAATTATTCCACCGTTGTGCGTAATTCAGAAATACAAACTTGAATGTACAATTAACTTATTTATTCTTTCATTCATTAAAAGAAAAACTCAGTTCAATATAATCACAACAAATCTCTTTCCTTGAATGAAAGGGAACAGAAAGAAGACTATGCTTACTTTACCTGTCCCTTTTTCCTAAGAAATCAAATTTCAATTAATGTAATAAAAAAAAAAAAAATTGCGCAATTAAAAAAAAAAAAAAAAAAAACAAACTTTCCAATAAACGTAATTTAAAAAAAAAAAAAAAAAAAAAACTACAACAAAATTACAAATTAACACAAAAAGCTGTCGTCAAACACAGATAGTCGTATTGTTTTTTTGATTCAAAGACAAAGACAATTTATGACAATGGTGCTAAAAAGAGAGAATTCACACAGAATAAAGAAAGGAAATTGTTTTAGAACTCCAGAGGATCACTCTGTATTTTAATCGCAGTTGACAGGGTTTTGGTCTGTAAAGTTGCTTCCTCCTGGTCCCGCTGGTGCAGGTTCTGGTCTGCAGCCAGACCCGGACCTACAGCCCGGACTCTGGCTTCACCGGTTTTGCATCGTCTCGCTAAAAGATGCAAAGTCTCCCCTGAGAATCTGAATCCTGCACACACCTTTCAGTGTTGTTGTTGTTTCCCTCCCAAACGGACCCCAGAGCCGAGCGACTAACAAACCAAACGCCCCTCAGACCCCGACCCGGAGGATCCGGGGTCCTCCCCGTCTCTCTAAATGTTTGCATGACCCTGAACTTCACAGTCTGCAGTTTGGTGCTGAGGAGCATTATTCTGCAGCAGGTTGTAGTTTCCTGCAGAACCGTGGACCTCAGCCCAAACCCGACCCCCGACCCCCGACCCCCCACCCCCTGAACGTCTCCACCTCATGCACAGGTTTCATGTGTTTTCTGTTGTTTGGACTAAAACGTGTCCCTGAGTCGTGACGTTGTGGCTGAATGTTGCCAGATTCTGTGATTCTGGGTCGTAAATGGTTGTTTCTCACATTGAATGAATGAATTAATGAATGAATAGTTTGTTTTGGTTACATCATATGCAACTTAACTTGTGTGCATGTAACTGACAAAACATATTCACACAATAAACAATAACACACAAACTCTTAGGGCTGGGGATCGATTCAAATGTCAAGAATCGGTTCGATTCCGATTCTGAAGATTCAGAATCAATTATTAAGATTTGATTCGATCCGATATTGATTTGGGTTAGTGTTATTAAAACAGTTTTTTTGAGCTGTTGCATGAATTATATGACTGTAGTTCTGCAACATATTAATACTAGTATTATATTGAGATTCAACAGCAAGTATTGCAGCTAATGATGCTGTAAGGACCAATCGGCTCCCAGAATGCTGATAGAACTGTTTTTCCATTTTTTCCATTTTCGGTCTATTTCAAATTTTTTTAAGAATTTAGTTTTTAGCATTTTATGCAAATGTAACCCCAAGACAGTATATAAAGTAATGAAATATATTCCGTCTATCAGGAGGTTAGGGACTGGAGAGAGTGGAAAAATGTAAGAAAGGGAAGCCTCTTATTTTAAAATGTTTTAGAGCTTCCTTTCAATGAATATCTGATCTTTTCCAGCTTCATACAACCCATTTCATCCACAATTTTACAAACAAATCTTGGAAAGGTCCATATAAGTTCTGTATGTGTTTCCCCAAATCCCCACACAATATGACATGTTTGGCTTTAGAAGAGAGAAATACAATATGTGCAAACATAAAAGGAGCCACATTCAGGTCTGTGTTTCCCTCGTCAGTCTCGTCCCGCTGGCGAAGCCGTGAGTGAAAATGTGTTCGTGTTTGGGACTCGGACGTCTCTCCGCTGACTCTCCGCTCTGTTTCTCTTGCAGCGACTTCCTGATCTTACCTGGTTTCATCGACTTCACCTCCGACGAAGTGGTGAGTGTTCAGCCGGGCCGGCGAGGGTCACAGGAGCCTCTCGGCCTCCGCCACGGCGTAAAAACACGGGCCGATCCTCCACCAGCTGGTTTATTTTAGGCTGCGGCCACAGCTCCTTTTCCTAATTGCAGTTTCTACAAAAACACGGTGTTTGTTTCCCTCCCGCCGCCGGTGTGACGTTAAACTCCCCGGTTTTACGCAGCGCTGACGTGTTTTTCCAGTCTGGTCCACCAGAACTTGGAGGTGGAGGTGGGGGCGTTTAGAGATGCTGGCTGAAGTATCAAGATGATTTCTGAGGAGGTTTTTTTTAAATTTTAAATCTCTTTTTATTAAACACAAAAATAGAGTTACATTCTTGGCTTAAGACAGATTTTTTTTTTATTTCTTATTTTTTCCCCTTTTTTACATTTCCAATTACCCCCTCAGAACCTTTCAGCGTTTTCCCATATAGTCAATCAGCAATAAAACATTAGTGAGTCATTTATATACACTAATAATTAGGGCTGGGCGATATATCGAGATTTTAATATATATCGATATATTTTCAAACACGATATGGTACGGGACAATATCGATTTAAAATTTTTTTTTTTTTTTTTTTTTTTTTTTTTTTTACTTTTTTTTTTTAAATGATTTTGATATAGCTTATTTTCTGACAAATTGACTTGAATGTTTTATTTGAGATTTGCACAAATTTTTTGTTATTTGCACAACTGTCAACCTCAGTGGAAAAGTCTGCCTGTTACTGTCTACATTGTATTAATTGCACAGTGTATTTTAATTGAATTGTTATGCAGGAAAGGGATATTTGTTTTATTTTATTCAAGAAGTATTTTTATTCTATATATGCAGGCAGTTTATTTTTATTTCATTTGTTTTATACATTTTGATATTGTGCAGACCTCTGTTAATAAAGGAACCTGTGTGACATTTGGCACGAGGCTTTGTATTAAAACTGACTGTTTTTTTAAGGGTTTGCCTCAAAAAAAAAAGAAGCTAACAGAGATGCTATGCTATAATGCTTTGGGGGAAACCCCAATTATGGCCCAAAAAAAATATCGAGATATATATCGAGTATCGCCATTTAGCTAGAAAATATCGAGATATGACTTTTGGTCCATATCGCCCAGCCCTACTAATAATAATAATAATACATTAGATTTATTTAAGGCTCCTTTCAGGGCACTCAACGTCACCTTTACAATATCACTCAAACGAGCAAAAAGGACAACAATATAAATACAAAACAATCAGAAATAAAATCAGAAATTGGCAGTAGCCTAGAGGGGAGAAATGAATGAGTAGGCCAGTTTAAACAAGTGGGTTTTTAGATGGGATTTGAAGATTGATAGTGAATATACATCTTACACCAAAAAAGGGGATAAAATAATAGTTATAGTGACAAATAACAAAACAACCATAAAAAAATTTACACATATTCCTACCATACAGAGAGGAAAGAAAAAAAGAAGGCTAACAGGATTTACTGTATGTGTTTTACTTCTGTACGTCTTCCCCTCAGGGACTCTCAGGAAGTTATTATTAATAGATTCCAAATATTATAAGAACGATCATTGGACCCTCTTAGTGTGTATTTTATCTTTTCCAATTTTAGATACATTAGATCAGTCATCCATACAGATAATTTTGTTGGGTAAGAAGATTTCCAGTGTAAAAGAATTAGTCTCCTAGCTATCAACGTTGAACAGGCTGTTATATCTTTGAACCTAGAGATCCTTCTACTATCCAGTGGCCTGGTACCCAAAATTCTGAGTTTTTAAAGGCGTACCGTCAGGTGCTGCTTCCCCCTCTCCTGCCTTCTCCGTGACCCCTGAGAGTTTACAGTTTACCTCCCAGTCTGATAACGAGTTATACGAGATAACGAGAGCTCAGACGCCAGGAAACTAGGTTCCCACGGTAACCAACCCCAGCTGGAGGAGGAGGACGAGCTGTTGTGGGAATCGATGATAAGGGAAAGTAAAACGGCGCCGTGTTTCTGCATTATTGGACCAACAGCTGATCAAATAATGCAGAGAGGCTCCTGTTACCTGGCGATCGCCTGTAGGTGACAACCTGTAAGGGACAGGGCTGGGGATCCATTCAAGTGTCAATAATCGATTAAATTCTGATTCTTTAGATTCAGAATCGATTATCAAGATTTGATTCGATCCGATATTGATTTTGGTTAGTGTTATTAAAACAGTTTTTTGAGCTGTTGCATGAATTATATGACTGTATTTATGCAACATATTAATACTAGTATTATATTGAGATTCAACAGCAAGTATTGCAGCTAATGATGCTGTAAGGACCAATCAGCTCCCAGAATGCTGATAGAACTGCTTTCAGAAACATCGTGGGGCAGAATTACCAGAATTACGGATGAAATCAGTTTTATTTTTTCCCACATTCCGTTTTTAGTTTTTCCATTTTCTGTTTTTCTTCAGGTTTTACATTTTTGAGAATTTGGTTTTTAGGATTTTATGCAAATTTAACCGCAAGAGAGTATATAAAGTAATGAAATATAGACAATGTATGCAATTATGACTGAAAACTTAAATATTTTCATACCATTAAACATATTTAAAGGCAAAAACATGGCACCAGTTATTCTCGTGTCCATTAAAACATTCCTTTTTTGTGCACAAACAAAAAAATTCCAAAAGTTATTTGTATGAAATAAATAACTCAAATATGCCTTTCAATATCCATTTAAAGTGCAAAAAAAGAACGAAATTGCAGCAGCTCAACAGCGCATGTGTGAATTAAATGACGGGACAAACTGGGATTAAAGTTCACCAGGTGATTATGTAATAATGAATTTCTTTTTTCAAAAATCGATCTTTAGACATACAAATCGATTTTTAGGAATTAATATGAGAAGCGATTTAGAATCAGAAAATCAATTTTTTTTTAACACAGGCCTAGTAAGGGATCACTTGTAAAGGATCGCCTATAAGATAAGATAAGAGTCCTTTTATTGATCCCCAGAGGGGAAAGTCGGGGGCTGCAGCAGCTCAAAGTCAGACAACATGAACTCAGACTAAATAAAGATAAAGAAAAATTATGAGTATGAAAAAGCGATCACCTGTACGTGATCATCTCTAATAATAATAATAATAATAAATGTTATTTATAATGCACTTTATATTTATTAATCTCAAAGTGCTACAGAGCAGAAAAATAAAACATGAAACATTAAAAAAAAATATATTAAAAAAAACCGCATATAAAAGATATATTTAGCTATAAGCTTTCTTAAAAAGGTGAGTTTTCAGGTCACGTTTAAAAGCCTCACCTGTACCTGATCACCTGTATTGATTCATGTCTGGTCTGGAGCCCCCAGCAGCTCCAGCAGGACTGTGTTCCTGGCTCTGGCTGGTGCAGGTCGCCCCCTGGTGGCCGGTGTGTGAACTGTCCCTGTTTGTCCTGCAGGACCTGACGTCGGCCCTCACCAGGAAGATCACCCTGAAGACGCCGCTCATCTCCTCCCCCATGGACACCGTCACAGAGTCGGCCATGGCCATCGCTATGGCGGTGAGGCGCTTCACAACCCGCTCAGAATCATCTGTATTCATTATTCGAGACATCTAGATTCATATTTATTTATCATCTGAGACGTCTAGATTCACCTTTATTCATTGAGTGCGTTTACATGGGAAGTTTAATTCCTCTTTAATTCAGAATTAAAATTAAATCCCATTTAAAATGAGTAAGAATTACCATGCACCTAATTCCGAATGAAAATGGCCATTCCGAATTAAACTTAATTCCGAAGTAAGTGGCTGTTTTATTCCGATTTTAAATAATTCCAGATCATGTAAACACTCATTCCTCTTTAAATTAATTCCGGTCTTTCTTTCTGCTCGTTCCCTCGCCCGTCTGTCTCCATGACGCTTATATTCCGCTGGGCTTGTTTTCCAAACAAAGTTTCAAGATGGCAGCACGCAGTAAACGCTGGTCAAGAGCAGAGACCATTTATTTAATAAATAGCTTGGAGGACCTGGAAATAATTAAAAGCACAGATGGCAGGAAACATAAAAATTGTGAGCTTTTCAAAGTTGTAGCGGCTAAGTGTGTTTTTCTTCCGGTAGTTTAACTTCCGGTCCGCCCCCCTATCCAATCAGAACCTTCCCAACCCCCAGACCTTAAGAGGAATTGGATAAAGCCGATCAAACATGTTTTCCATGTAAACCTCAATTCGGAATTACTATTTCCATGTAAACTCGAAGGAAAATAGTTTAATTCTGAATGATTTAATTCAGAATAATTAATTCCGAATTAAAAAAACATCATGTAACCGTGGCCATTATCTGAGACGTCTAGATTCATCTTTATTAATTATCTGAGCCGTCTAACCTCCTCTCTCCTCTGCAGCTCATGGGCGGCATCGGCATCATCCACCACAACTGCACCCCCGAGTTTCAGGCCAACGAGGTCCGCAAGGTCAAGGTACGAACGACTGCTGGATCAGTCCTGGTCCTGGTTCTGGTCCCGGTCCGCATGACTCTCCTGACCCGTCTTGTTTCTCTGTCTTCTCTCTATCTATCTCTATCTATCTCTAGGACATGGTAACCCCCCACCCCCACATGTGTTTGTGTGTATTAAGTTTCTCTCACGTGTGACGTTTTTGCTTTCGCTGCTGCTTCCCTCTAAAACTACGAGTTAAGAGAAGAAGAAGAGCTGAACCGTGGTGTTTACGGTGTTTGTGTGTTCTGGGTTCCAGCGGTTCGAGCAGGGCTTCATCACAGACCCGGTGGTCATGAGTCCGCGCCACACGATCGGCGACGTGTTCGAGGCCAAGGTCCGACACGGTTTCTCCGGGATTCCCGTCACGGAGACGGGGAAGATGGGCGGCAAGCTGGTGGGCATCGTCACGTCCAGAGACATCGACTTCCTGTCTGAGAAGGATCACAGCAGACCGCTGGAGGAGGTGGGTCCAGATCCGGGCCGGGTCCTTTAACCCTTCATGACCTACTATAGAACAAGTCCACCTAAGCATATTTTTAAGGGTCAGGATTTTTTCAGCTCCCGATCCGATCACTTGAGTTTGAGTATCTGCCGATCCCGATTTTTTTCCTATCACTTTTTTTTGGCTCCCGATACAATTCCGATACTTTTTCCCGATCAGATACATTTTGGCAAAGAATTAAGTAAAAAAAAAAAAAGAAAAGAGGACTAAAATTCAAATTGTCCCAAGTTTCTTTTATTGTCCATTCTCTCCAACATGTATATATTTCTTTTCACTGACTGCATCATTGGATCAAAACTAAGCTTATCAGCACTGGTGCCACAAAATGTAGAAACATGAAATTGTAAACTAAAACAAAAAGTGCAGGATAGTGCAATAACAAAAATAAATACATTTCACTTCAAAAAGAGGTAGTTTACCTACTAGGTTTAAAAGTTGAATGACATTCAGTCAAACTCACAATAAATAAGAAAATTAAAATACATTTTGGCTTAACCTAAGTGCAGAATTCTCAACAGCATGAAGTGAATAATGTAGCAGCAGCTTTTTATCCCAGCTGTTACAGTTTTCTGTCACTGTGTTGTAATGAGATTACACTAATACTTTTACATTTTTGCATGCTATACCACCATTTTATGGAGTCTTTTTATTTGCTATGCATAAAAAAAACTCTAATAATCTGTGTTACAAGTCCATACTAACTAAGTAAATTGCTAAAAAGTGCAAATAACTACCAAAAAACTCCGATCAAAACCGATTGGGGCGCTATCAATCGATCGATTGGTCGGTGCATCTCCAGCATTTAGCCGACTGGATGAAGCTCGTTTGAGGTGTGAACTCATGCTGCCCCCATGTGGTCAGAGGAGGTGTTACTACATGAGGTGGCTTTAAAGCTCAGTGTCGTGTGTTGCAGGCGATGACGAAGAGGGAGGATCTGGTGGTGGCTCCCGCCGGCGTCACGCTGAAGGAAGCCAACGACATCCTGCAGCGGAGCAAAAAAGGTGAGGCGGCGAGCGCGGTTCTTGGTTCTCCATCTTGGTTCTCCGTCTGGTTCTTCGTCTGGTTCTCCGTCTAGTCCTCCTGTAACTGAATAACTTCCTGTCCCGCCAGGTAAACTCCCCATCGTGAACGACCAGGACGAGCTGGTGGCGATCATCGCCCGGACGGATCTGAAGAAGAACCGGGACTATCCTCTGGCCTCCAAGGACTCCAAGAAACAGCTGCTGTGCGGCGCCGCCATCGGGACCCGGGAGGACGACAAGTACCGGCTGGACCTGCTGGTGCAGGCCGGGGTGGACCTGGTGGTGCTGGTGGGTGACATTTATTAGGATGGATTGATGGACACTAGCTAAGCAGAAACCTCCCACAATGCAATGCAGCAGTGTTTGGTTGCTAAGTGCTGCGCAGATACTTAGCAACCAACAAAAATGGAGGATAACGTTATGTGCGGTACCGAGCAAAGCTGCAGCAGCAGCTCCACCATCATCACGCTACAATTCAAATGTGAGGAATTAGGTGTGATTTCGCTTTGGTTTCCACAAGATCTTAACCAGATGAGTTCATCATTTATCACATTATTGTAATAATAATATAAAATAATGTATATTAATTATACAGAGAGGAGAAGAGAGAGAGGGAACGAATTGAGAGAGAGGAGAGAAGAGATCATGAGACCAAGGAGAGAGAGGAGCGATTTTTAAAATGAATGGAATTGATAGCAAAAAAATAGATATGAATGAATTACTTGAAGAGGTAAGAATAAAACCACACAGCGCAGGAGAAATGTCATCTTGTTTCGGCCAGGATAAACGGGAAAGAGCGGAGCGGTGCTGCTACTGCTGCTGTGACAGGAGTTGTTACCATGGTAACAACTCCCCCTCCCAACGGCAGGAAGTGCCGTGTGACTCTGAGTAGTACGTCACAATTAATGCATACTACTGATATTTACTCAAAAGTTTGCCGGACTAAAGTATACTTTTTGAGTATATACTGTTTAGTATGGCATTTCGGACGCACCGATAGTCTTGTTTCTGTCAGCCTGTTTCAATTTGAGTTTGAGTCTAGTCTTTGGGTCGAGCTATCATTTTAGTTTTTATTAGTTTTAGTCACGTTCATTCTCCTTTTAGTTTTAGTCAAAGATTGTATTTAGCCAAACCCATTTTACAATTCAAACAAGGTCTTATTATTATATTATTGTTACCTTATAGACTCAAGAATACATTAATTCCAGATACAGGAGACTCTAATTTGAGTTTACAACATATTTATTTTTCCACATTTCTCCCCATCTTTTTCTTTTTCGACGACACATTGGGTTTTCTTTTCCACGTCTATGTAGGAAAGTGTATCCAAAGATGGTTCTTCTTCTTCTTCTCCAGCCCCAGAGCAGATATATATATATATATATACGTATACATATCTATATAATATATATACGTATATATAAAAGATCTTTGTTGGAACATTTCTTCTTGTTTTGGTCAACGAAAATGAAGACCCATTTTAGCAGAGTTTTTATTTTGTAATCTACATTTTAGTCTTGTTTTTATTCGTCTATGATATTGCATTATATATTTAATTATCGTTATCGTCACATGACCAGCATTTTCGTTGTGTCTCGTCTCGTTTTCCTCAGGTGATAAAGGCTCATTGACGACGATGCTTAGTCATATTTTCCCTCTGAACCTGGTGTGATTGTGTTTCCTCCAGGACTCGTCTCAGGGGAACTCGGTTTACCAGATCGCCATGATCAGCTACATCAAGCAGAAGCACCCGGAGCTGCAGGTGGCGGGAGGAAACGGTGGGTTCTGCCGCCGTCGCCACGGCAACGCCGCAGCGCCGGGACCCGGGTTCTGACGTGTCTTGTCGTTGCAGTGGTCACAGCCGCCCAGGCCAAGAACCTGATCGACGCCGGCGTGGACGCCCTGAGGGTCGGGATGGGCTGCGGCTCCATCTGCATCACGCAGGAAGGTACGCAGGAACGTTTGATTTGAAGATTTTATTCCGAACATGCATGTTAAAAAAAAGAATACAAAAAAGTAAAAAAATAACCCTTATCCAGTCCTACCCCTGAATCTTACATACATTCTTACGTATAACAACAGTTTCAATAAGCTTACTTATAAAACACACATAACCAAACAGCCCTATTTTAATAACTATTCAATATAGTGATATTATACTCAATTATATGTACAGAACTGTCTCAGAAAATTAGAATATTGTGAAAAATGCAAAAATGTCATACATTCTGGATTCATTACAAATCAACTGAAATATTGCAAGCCTTTTATTATTTTAATATTGCTGATCATGGCTTACCGCTTAAGAAAACACAAATATCCTATCTAAAAAAATTTGAATATTCTGGGAATCTTAATCTTAAGCTGTAAGCCATGATCAGCAATATTAAAATAATAAAAGGCTTGCAATATTTCAGTTGATTTGTAATGAATCCAGAATGTATGGCATTTTTTATTTTTTTTAATTGCATTACAGAAAATAAAGAACTACATACCTGTGTGTGTGTATATATAAATATAGTCCAAAACAAATCAAAATAAGCAAAAAGAAAACAAAACAAACGCCCAGCATTTAGTTGTGCTACTATGTTTGTATGTAATAATAGAAGTAATTATAATGTATAGTATTACATTATCATTACTTTACTATAATACTACAATATAATAGAGAACAATAGACAGCAATGATATAACAATATACTTGAATAAGAGTAGATATGCTATATATACTGGTTCATATATTTACCCCCAATTATATACATAAAAAGCCCCAAATCTTCTCAAATGTCTTATATTTCCCTTTAACAGCATGTGTAAGTTTCTCTAAAGCAAGGCATTGCAGTGAACCCTCAACCCAACTCTGCCTACTTGGTCAGGGAACACATTTCCATTATGTTTAACTTCTAGAAGACAAAATACCACCATCTTCTTCCTGCTATCGTTTAAAGTACAGCTTGCAGGGACAGTAAGATGATTTAATCCGGCATACATTTCTGAGTGTCAAAAATTAGAAGCAAGTCTTTAGCTCATTTCTATCAAAAGTTATGATTATTTTTTTTTTTTTAATAAATACAAACCAAATGCTCTCTCCGGCCACTAGAGGGCAGTAAATGTGTAAAGGAGCTCACGTCCAGGCTGCAGCACTGACACGAGTTAGTCACAGGAAATAAACATCCACAACATGACGTGTCCGAGTAACAGAGCTGTCACTCAAAATTACGACAGCAGAAGTGCGTTCAAGGTGAAACTTTCACTGTGGCAGACGCAGCCATCTCTTGTCTCAGCTGTGCGACCGCCCCGATTATGATTTGGATAAATATTAATACAACATAAGAGATTTTCTGTGAGAGTTTGAGCAAATAAACACTTTTGACTTAGATTAGATTAGATTGTCCTTTATTTCTCCCTCAATGGGGAAATTCACTTTGTGCAGCAGCAGTACACTCAACACACACATGCAGGGAAAGGGTAAAAAATATATAATTACAAAATATAAACAGTATATACATTGGAATGAAAAATGAAAAGTAGTGCAGTACGAGAAAGAAAGGAAAACAGTGCAAAAAAAGCAGGTAGGATGTTTATGAGGTAACAGATATTGCACATCATGTTGTTGAATAGATGCCAAGTTTCAGGAGCCAGCAGCAGCAAGTAGACTGCAAGAATACAGACCATTAAAAATAAGATTAATTTGGTTTCATATTAAAGACAATTACTGTATTTTCCACACCATAAGGCGCATCATATTATAAGGAATATAGGGTAAAATACCGTACTAGTGTCTGGGGTTGGGTTAGCATCTACCTGATGGAGCTGCGCTACAGGAAATGCAAAAAAAAAAAACAAGAAGAAAAGTACTGTAAATCAAACTTTATTAACAAAATAAAAACTAGCTTTCTGAAAACTTGGTTCACACCCAAAACAAACGCGGAGGGGAACTTTTCCACTTCATTCCTCATCTTATTGCCCATGCACTGCTATAACTTTTATTTTGTATTTCTTTTTTTTTTTTTTTATTTATTTCAAAGCAGTATGACAATTAAGGCAAACATGTTTTGTTCATAGCTCCCACTTGAGTTTGTTTAGTGTGGTGAGTTGGTTCAGGTGTAAAACTGCATTCACTGTTAAAATAAACCAGTTGTTAACACATTCAAATAATTTTTTTTTTTCTCCATTGTTTGTGAATAAATGTGTTGTGCTTAGAAAAGATCCCTTGATTATAATATGTAGGGTAAAAATGTGGCTGAAGGATAAAACATAGTACTGAAAAATAAAACTAGATATGTATTTGGAGCTGAGATTCTTTTACTGATCCGGCCGACTGAGGACTGAAGGTCTGGATCCAGAACTGAGTTTAGATGAACGGAGGAAGCAGCAATGTCTCGTCCTCAACCTGCCGGAGCCGTTTCCACCCGGATGAACACAGCGGTTGCCGTGGCGACCCGCCGAGGTCTCCATCCTCTGTTGCCACGGAGACCGGTCTCATGATCAGACTGGGTCTGATGTGTTTGGTTGCCGCGGCAACCCGCCGAGGTCTCCATCCTCTGTTGCCATTGAGACCGGTATCATGTTTCAGACTGGGGCTGCGTCCTAAATTCCATACTTCCACCCTAATGAGTATGTAAAAACAGTATGTGAGATTTTTTAGTGCGTCCGAAACATTAGTACGTACTCAATAGTATGTACTATCCATACTCATTCCGGAGAAATGTATTAGTATGGATTGATGGACACTAGCTAAGCAGAAACTTCCCACAATGCAATGCAGCAGTGTTTGGTTGCTAAGTAATACGTATATGTCATAAGTATAATATTAAGTATAATAATATTATTATATAATATTATAATATTCGTATATAATATTATATAATGTCATTTTATTTCGGCCAGGATAAACGGGAAAGAGCGGAGCGGTGCTGCTACTGCTGCTGTGACAGGAGTTGTTACCATGGTAACAACTCTCCCTCCCAACGGCAGGAAGTGCCGTGTGGCTCTGAGTAGTACGTCCGGATTATTGCATACTACTGATATTTACTCAAAAGTGTGCCGAACCTAAGTACACTTTTTGAGTATATACTGTTTAGTATGGCTTTTCGGATGCACCGAAACACTGCATGTGTTTGGTTGCCATGGCGACCGGTCTCATGTTCAAGCTGGGTCTGTTGTTTGGTTGCCGTGGCGACGCTCACCCCCCCTGTCCCACCCTGTCCCCCCCAGTGATGGCGTGCGGCCGGCCCCAGGGCACCTCCGTCTACAAGGTGGCGGAGTACGCGCGGCGCTTCGGCGTGCCGGTCATCGCCGACGGCGGCATCCAGACGGTGGGCCACATCGTGAAGGCCCTGTCTCTAGGCGCGTCCACGGGTGAGGAGACGCCGCCGCCGCCGCGGGTCATGTGACCATCACAAACCCCCTTTATCACACCTGACCCCCTCTCTCTCTCTCTCTCTCCCCCCCCAGTCATGATGGGCTCGTTGCTGGCGGCGACCAGCGAGGCGCCCGGCGAGTACTTCTTCTCGGACGGCGTGCGGCTGAAGAAGTACCGCGGCATGGGCTCGTTGGACGCCATGGAGAAGAGCACGAGCAGCCAGAAGCGTTACTTCAGGTACGTACGGGCACCCCCACTCAGGTCCCGGGGTCACGACCTTTCATCACTAAAGTGGGAGGAGATTCTGCTGCCAAATGTGAATTCTAATGCTGGTAACAGGACTGTTGTGTACAGTTCCATGTATGAGTGGAAATAATTTTTCCCAAACACATCACACAAGCAAACAGCATAAGAACATTCTGTTATTAAACTTTTTATTAAAGAAATAAAGTCAGTTATACAAGATTTACATCATTACAGTATCAATCAGGTATTGTTTTTCATAAAAAAAGGAGAAAAAAGGGAGGAGAAGGAGAAAATAAAAAATAAATCAATTAATGAATAAGTAAAACAAATCATCAACCAAAATCCCATCAGTCAATCCAAGACTAATACCAAGTAAATAAATAAGCATAAGAACATTCAAATTATTAGTAAAGCAACATCTTTGAATCAGTATAAGTAACAATGATAGAACATTGAAATAGAGATCAAGCAGCTGCTGAGACTGATTGTCTGACATGCTGGAAATTGAAACATAGTTGGTTACGACTGTTGTTGAATGTATTTTTTTCTTTCTTTTTTCTGTATTAGATCAGTTGTGAAGTTCTAGTCTACAAATGAAATGAAATTGTGGACTGCTTTTCAGACTTTTTGACGACCTCAGACGAACTTTAAACTGTGCAGTGTTTTTGTTTTGTGTTATGTTCCCATTTCGCTGTCTTCATTTTACGTATTAGGGCCAAACTAAAACCAAAAAAAAATTGGAAATTACGAGAATAAAGTCATAAAATTACGAGAATAAAGTCAAAACCTAATGTTGTGAGAATAAAGTTGTAATATTATGAGAATAAAGTTGTAATATTATGACAATAAAGTTGTAATATTATGAGAATAAAGTTGTAATATTACGAGAATAAAGTCGTAAAATTACGAGAATAAAGTCGTAAAATTACGAGAATAAAGTCGTAAAATTACGAGAATAAAGTCATATTGTTGCGAGAATAAAGTCGTAATATTTCGACTTTATTCTCGTAATTTCCAATTATTTTTTTTGTCTTGGTTTGGCCCTAATACTCCGTATCATTTTGTGGAATGTCTCTGCTTTCTTTTTGCAGAGTATTTTTAATTTGATATTCTCTTCATCTAGTGGAAATTTATTTGTTTTGCTTTTATAATGTTCTGTTTAGTACTGTATTATTTTAAAATGTTGGCGGACCCCAGGAAGAATAGCTGCAGTCACGCTGTAGCTAATGGGGATCCTAATTAAACAATGAAATGATCACTAAAGTGTGCGGGGTCTGATCCACAGCGAGGGCGACAACGTGAAGGTGGCGCAGGGCGTGTCGGGCTCCGTGCAGGACAAGGGCTCCATCCACAAGTTCCTGCCGTACCTCATCGCCGGGATCCAACACGGCTGCCAGGACATCGGCGCCCGGAGCCTGTCCGTCCTCCGGTAGGCCACGCCCCCAGATCATCGCCACGGTAACGGCTGCGGCGCCTGACCTTTGACCCCATCTGACCCCTCCGTCTCCCGCAGGTCCATGATGTACTCCGGGGAGCTCAAGTTCGAGAAGAGGACCATGTCGGCGCAGGTGGAGGGCGGCGTCCACGGACTCCACTCGTGAGTTCAAACCCACAAACGTCCCAAAGCTGTTTCTAGTCCTAAAATAAGGCCTTTAAATGTCTTAATTTGTCTTAAATCTCAATCCAAGGGTCTTAATTGTAGAGGGAATGTATCCAGTCGGCATTAAAAAGTTTATTTCAGTGTTTTGAGGAGAAATAAACCTGTTTACCAGTTGTTAGACGCCTCAGTCCGGGTTGCCAGGTTGGGTGGGTTTCCACCCAACTGGGCGGTTTGATCAAATTTCGGCTGCTTTTCCTGGTTTTTACAAAATATTTAGGAGAAATTATTAACATAAAGTTTCCTTTATGGCAGAGAAAAGTACAAAGTTACATAATAAACTCACTGATATATTATAATTATTATATATAAATATATAAAATGTCTTAATTTGTCTTAAATCTCAATCCAAGAGTCTTAATTTTAGAGGGAATGAATCCAATCATCATTAAGTTTATTTCATCGTTTTGAGGAGAATCTTCTGCGGACGTTCTAAATCTGTGTTGCCAGGTTGGGCAAGTTAAATAATTATTTGGGCTGCTTTTCCCGTTTTTTTTTTACGAATATTTTGGAGAAATTTTTCACAAAAAAGTTTCCATTTTTGCAGGGAAAAGTAGAAACGTACACAATAAACTAATATTTTATTTGCTTTAATCTACTCAATTTAATTGTAGTCTTTATTTGGAGCCTGAACTTTTTGGGGGCTATTTAGTGGTGTTGTGAAGCTTGAAATGTATTATGTATTTAATAATTGATGGTTTTAACTTAGAGAATGTTTAATTCGAGCTGGTTTTTCATTATTTCGGCGGGTTTTACATCACGTTTGGCCAGATCTGGCAACCTCGACTTCAGCGCTGGATTTCTTAGTGATTTGTCTTTTTGGTCTTAAATTTGGTTTGAAAATGGTATTAAAAGTCTTAAATTAACTGTTTTAGATGAGATTAGAAACAAACGAGTGCTGATTGATTGATTTTTATTTTATTTTATTTTCTTTCACCACAGATTCGAGAAGCGGCTCTACTAGCAGGAGACGGCGGTGAAGTGCAGCTCGTGTCCAATCAAACGGTGACCAAATGTTCCATCACCTCTTCAGCCAAAACCCCCAACTCCACAAGCCCCGCCCCCCCCGCGGCGTAGCCCCGCCCCCTCATCTCTCTCTCTCCCGCTCCCTCGTCCCGCCGACCCGGAGGCGAGAGGAGCGTCGCAGCGAGGAGAGGATCTTCGACCTTCGACCAGCCCGGACTTTGCACTTACGAAGCGACCCGCCAATCACACATGTGACCCCGCCTCCTCGTGTGCGACAGAACCGTTGGGATGAACGAGTGAAGGTGCACTCGTCCCGTCAGATTCGGCCGCCGCGGCGCTAGTCCAAAAGGGGGCGGAGCCTCGCCGGCGCCACTCTGGCGGCGTCCACACATCTCTTTATGTTGTTCTTTGTTCATTTGCGTTTCTAAGTCCGCGGAGCCCCGTTCCCCCCGCCGCCTCAAACTGAGCCAAACAAACACGGCCCCGCCCACTTTTGGGGGCGGAGCCAACACGGCTGAAGACCAATCAACACAGACAGTTAATGATCTCCGGCCCCCCCCCTTTAGCCCCCCAGGGGGGGGGCCGCCGACCAGAGCATGAAGGGTTTTGATATGCATGTTTGTTTTTTCACGGCCGAAACGCGGCTCTATTTATATTTGCGTGCTTTTTTCCGAACGTCTCGCGTCTTTTACACTCTTCTTTTGTAACTCGAGACCAAACCCGGTACGACGGCGTCGTCCGTCTGTGTCCCCCCCCGCCCCCCACCAGAGATTTGCCTTCAAACGGCCGGAATCAGAAGCTGCAGGCGACGACCCCCCCCCAAAACCCCCCCGCCTCGTTTCCTGTCAGTCGCTCAGCTTCTCTGTCGTTTATTCTCGTCGGATCTAACGAGCGAAGCCCCGCCCCCCCCCACCTCGTCGCCGGGGGCGACTTCACTCAGACGTATCATGTGACCCGGACCTGCAGGGCCGGATGTTCGCCGGCGTTGGGCCGGACCTCTGCGGCCCCCCCAAGCCCCCCCCAAGGAAGAGTGGAGTCAGGTTTTTAGATATGTCTTAATAATGTTACCACCTCCCCCTCACCCCAAAAGAAGAAGCACAACTATAATAAGTCTCTTTAAGTTTCTCTTTTTGTATGAGTTCAGCTTCTTGGCCGTTGCCGTGACGACGGCTCCAGCAACCAAAACCACCATCTTTTTTTTTTCTTTTCTTTTTCACGTCGGTGGAGGAGAGAAAAACAAACACTCAGTATTTAGTGAATCCGTTAGGAGGTTTGGAGGAATATCACTTCAGAATAATGTTTACAGAGGAACAATCATGAGAGGAAAGTTGCTTTTGCTGTTCAATAATGTCGAAAAAAATGAAAAATAAAAGCATAAAACTGTGTTTGGGCTGCTGTCTTTTCAGGGCTGCCGGGGGTCCTTCAAGAGTCTTAAAAGTCTTAAATTCCACTTTTGCTAAAATAAGGTCTTTAAATGTCTTCATTTGTCTTGTAATTTAAGAGGGAATGTATCCAGTCATTAAAAAGTTGTCTTACTTTGAAAAGGAAAAGTTTTATTGTTTTGAGGAGAAATAAACCTGTTTTCCAGTTGTTAGACGCATCAGTCAGGGTTGCCAGGTTGGGCGGATTTCAGCCCAATTGGGCTGGTTGATAGAATCTGGCCTGCTTTTCCTGATTTTTTTTTTTTTTTTTGAAAGTTGCCTTTACGGCAGAGAAAAGTAGAAACTTACATAATAAACTCACTAATATTTTATTATATATATATATATATATATATATATATATATATATATATATATATATATATATATAATGTCTTTATTTGTCTTAAATCTCAATCCAAGGGTCTTAATCTTAGAGGGAATGTATCCAGTCATTAAAAAGTTTATTTCATCGTTTTGAGGAGAATCTCCTGCAAAGTTCTAAATCTGTTTCCCAGGTTGGGCAAGGTTCAGCCCAATTGGGCTGCTTTTCCTGGTTTTTACTAAATATTTAGGAGAAATTATCAACAAAAAAGTTTCTATTATGGCATCATCATTAAAAAGTTTTCTTACACTTGGAAAAGGGAAAAGTGATGGCCGGTGGGGGAGCGTGGGCGTCCTTCCAGGGGCCGGCTCTGCTGGTCCTGCCTCCTGGCTTCGGCCTCTGCTCCCCCTCCTCCCCCCCCTACACCATTCATACGCACATAGGCGAAGGGGCGGGGGGGTCCGGGTCGTGGGGGGGCATTGTCCCGCGTGGCCCGGCACTCCCCGCCTCACGGTTTTAACAACACTGTAGACACTGCACATTCAACACTTAATAAATACATTTGACAAGGACACTTAGTTCGGGAGGGGGGGGTCGGTGTCAAATTGATACCTTGTCCTCCCCCTCCCTGTTGTTATGGCATTAATCACATGCACTCAACACCAGGGTCGGGAGGGGGTCCCACATCACCCGCGTTCCCTCGCCGGCCTGGGATAGGTGGGTCGGGATACCCGGGCCTGGCGGGGCTCGCCGCGCAGCCTGGGGTGCCTTCTGGCGGTGCTGGACCCCCCCCGGGGAGGGGGAAACGGTGCGTGATTGTGCGTCTTCGTCGGTGAGAATGCGGTATGAAAGGGTCCTGCCATGGAGGATTTGGGCCTCCATTGGCAGGACAACAAAATGTATTATTAATTATACAAAGATGGTTATAAATATTATTATCTTATATATTATTTGTATTATCATTATTGTGTCTAGTATATTATATTATTATTAGTATAGATATCGGATAGGTGAATGGAGGAATGAATGGGATGGCTGGGTCTGGGGGCCTCTGTTGTCGGGCCTGCGCGGGTGTCGCCTTGTTGGGGGGTTTCCTCTCTCCGGGCCCGTCTCCGGTCCCCCCCGCGGCCTCGTCGGGTTTTACATCACGTCTGGGCTGGAACCTGTCAGCCAGATCTGGCAACCTCGACCTCAGCGCTGGATTTCTTAGTGACTTATCTTTTTCATTGTAAATTTAGTTTGAAAATGGTCTTAAAAAGTTTCTAAATTTACCTCAGACCTTATGTGGATTTCACTTCAAACCCAAAAGAAATGGAGGCAAAAAGTGTTATAAAAGCAAAGTTTATTAAACGACAAATAGAGCAATAGAGTTATATTCAAACATAAATAAATTAGTACACCAGTCGGAGGCGGAGGATGCTGTTTATGGGATAGAGGAGTGGAGCTTGCTGATGTCGGCCAGCAGAGGGCGCGCGGCGCCGCGTTCTGAGTCGCCTCAGTATTTAACTCAGCTGTTCTATCGGAATGTTGGAGCGCAGTTAAAAACATTTTGTACAAATCTTTTGAACATGTAAAATGTACAAATAATCCTCTTGGCACTTTTGAGACTCTTAAGATGTGAAGCCGGCGTGCTGGAGAGTAAAGACACGGGACGAATCAATCAAATCAGTCATTGATAGTCTATAGGTCGATGGTTTCGCTGCAGATGCTCAGGGCGTCGATCTGCCGGCAGACGGTGATGAATTCCTGCTGGACGCACCGATCCGGGCTCGACGGCGCCCCCAGAGGCCGGTATGGGCCCGGCGGGTTGGGCGGCACCGGCGGTGCCGGGGGGCGCGGCCTGGCGGGCCGCTCCGGCGCCGGACACAGGACCAGCGAGCAGGAGGAGGTGCTTCCCCTCCAGGAGCCGCTGGACGGCGGCGACGCGGCGGCGGGGGCGAGGGGGGCGTCGCCCTGACCCGGCCCGGCCCCGGACGCCACCTCGGAGCAGGACGAGGTCCGGTACAGGCCCGCCGGGCCGAAGAGGCTCATGGGAAACAGGGCGTCGCTGAAGAGCGCCTCGTCGATGCTGCGGCGCAGGTTGATGGGCGACGGCGGGCGTAAGTCGGCGGTGGAGTCGCTAGCGAAGGAGGAGCCGCCTGAGGGCACGCCGGGCTTCTCCGGGTCCGGGTCCAGGTCCAGGTCCCGGTAGGCCAGGGCCCGGTTGCTGTGGTACAGCAGGTCCAGGCCGTTCAGGCTGCCGGCCAGCCGCTCGTCCATCAGCGTGTAGAGCGGCAGGCTCTCCGTCTCGCCCAGCCCCGCGCCGTCCACGATGGCCAGCTTCTCCCGCGGGCTCAGCGCCCACTGGTAGCTGCCGCCGGGCATGATGGGGGATTTGGCCGCCAGCAGCTCGGTCCAGCAGCCGGCGGCGCCGCCGGGCGGCTGGTCGGAGCAGTAGATGGGCGCGGCCACCGCCGCCGCCAGCGATAGCGCCACGCCCAGCTCGCACAGCCGGCAGGCGAGCTGGAAACCCCACCAGGGCCAGGGCCGGAACCCGCCCTCCCCGCCGGCCACGCCCACGGCCGTCAGCATGGCGTAGAGCTGGAGCCCGGCACATGCTAACGAGAACGCCGCCGCCAGGCACACGGTGGCCGCCGCCCGGTTCCAGTCGCGGCTCTCGGCGAAGGGGCAGCGGTTGTAGCGCTCGGCCGGCGTGGGCGACGTGTTGTTCAGGTGGTAGATGTGCTTGGCGTCGGCGCGGACGTACACGTAGAACACGAAGTAGGCGGCGGACAGGAAGCTAGCCAGCGCCACGAAGGCGCCGCGCGAGACGAGGGACAGGAAGAGGCAGAGCGGCGGCTTCTGGCGGTAGAACCGCAGCAGGGTGACGGGGCCAAAGGCGGCGGCGAAGTGCAGCGTCACCAGCAGCGCTAGGACGCACGGGCGCTGGAAGGCGGAGTAGGATAGCTGCATGCGAGAGCGCATCGACAGCAGCAGGAAGACGAGTCCGAACGCCGCCGTCAGGCACGGAAACGGTGCCTCGGCGAGCAGCAGCCGGGCCTCGGCGGACGGGACGCGGCCGTGACGGCCGTAGGGGTCGTAGAGCAGTGAGAAGGAGCGAGTGGCGCCGGCGGCTAGCAGGAACAGGCTGACCAGGGCGAAGTAGCCGCAGCCCGACGGGCAGCGCAGCGGCAGGCACAGCAGGTTGAGCGCCGCCGCCAGCGCCAGTGCGGCGAAGACGCAGCCGGCGCCGTACACGTGGGCGTCCCAGGCCCGGCCCCAGACCGCCATGGCGCCGCTCCAGTCCGGGTACAGCGGCACCAGCAGGAGCGGAGACGGCGGTGGCGGCGACGGCGATGAGGGGGCGTCGCCCGACCGGTTGGTGGCGTTGGGGGCGTGGTCAGGGCCGCAGAGCCCCGAACGATCGCTGTTGCAGTCTGGGAGCAAGGTGGCGGCGCCGGGCGAAACGCTGGACATCGGGTCCTCGGAGTCCGGCGCCGGAGAACCTGCAAAAGACGGGAAACGGCGTTTTAGTAGAACCTCAAGATGCACAAAGGTGATGTCAGAGTCTCCGAGGAAACACACTTGAGGAACGGCTACCAACAACCTCACCTGCTGAGACGGAATCGCTTTTGGCTGTGTATGGATAAAGGGTGTCAAATTAGCGCGTTGTATTTAATTAATTACAGGCATATTTAGCTATGTTTTTAATCGCTTAATCTATTTTTCAATTTGTAACTTTACTGTTTCTGTTTGCAAGTTGCCTTTATTTTGAAATCTGTGCTTGAGTTGTGGGCGGAGAACAACGGTCCGTCCCACCTTGAAGTGGACACTGATTGGCTGCCCCTGTGTTTGGCCGTGGTTTATACTAAATTTTTAACTTTATAAGGCACACTTGTTGTTATATATCAATATTTTGATCTGGCACAATAATGTAATGAATTTAAAGGAAAACACCCC
This sequence comes from Cololabis saira, assembly GCF_033807715.1. Classification (NCBI taxonomy): domain Eukaryota; kingdom Metazoa; phylum Chordata; class Actinopteri; order Beloniformes; family Belonidae; genus Cololabis; species Cololabis saira. The sequence continues at coordinate 7,791,251 of NC_084609.1, read as the reverse complement.
AAATTGAGGGCTTTTCTCAGCAATTTTAGGTGGGATTAAAAAAGATTCATTAGATTAATTAATTACAGATCTTAATTAATTAATCGCCAAAAAATGTTAATCGCTTGACAGCACTAGTTTGGATATGTGCTCCCATCAGACATATTGTTTTATGTGGATGTTGTTGCTTATTGTTATATTCACACATGATGGAAGTTTTCCCGGTGTTGGGTGCGCCAGGCTTTTATTGTGAAATAACTTCCGGTCTGACCGCTACACGGACTACACGTTTTTTTTACAACGAGCTCTGTGTACGGAAAGTGAGTCGACGGATATAAAATACGTACTACAGTCTTGAGAAGTAAATAAATACTACGTAGGAGAATACGGCGTGATCCTTCCTCAATATGGCCCAAAAATTAACTCGAAAAACAGAAAAAAATTATACCTAAAACAGGGTGAAAAAAAATTAAAATACCACGAAAAACAGGAAAAAATAAAAATTATCCCGAAAAAATACAATTTTTAATACGAACCATCATCGTCTACTTCTTTTTTTTTTCTTTGTTTTAGTTTTTTTTTAGCTTCAGCTTGCATTAATGAGCGTTCCCCCAACAGCTTTCTGCAAATATTTCACAATAAAAGCATTTTAAAGAAATGAATGGTGTATTCCCACTGAAACTAGGGGGCTATTAATTTGAAAGGGATGCAGATTGTGTTACGTTAACTTCAACAAAGCAAACGAGTGCAAGATTTCTTATTAAAATACAACGAATTACACTTGTCAAGAGTAAAAGCAGGTCATGTGACCCTCCTTAGTTTAGATAGATAAAGATCTCGGTCACATTTGAGTAAAATAATAATGAATTTCCATAAGTCTCAGAGGATCTTTTAAAAAAAAATATATATATATTTTATTATCACAGACCCCTTGCAGTTACAGCCCGGACCACTAAGGGTCGGCGGATATATATATATATATATATATATATATATATATATATATATATATATATATATAATTAATAAAATAAATATATGATATATACAAATATATATAATATATATTATATATTCAAAATATATATATATATATATATATATATATATATATATATATATATTATATATATATTATATATATGCCTTTTGACCAACATAACCATTAATATATATGCAGAAGAAGGAAAAAAATTAAAAAAAAACAGGTTTGAGTTCTCGCGTGACCTCTTACGAGGGGGGTCAGCAAAGGGTCAGCAAAGGTCAGGGCTGAAGACTCTCCTCGGCTCTGGTCCGTTCTGTTTTCTGCCATGGCGTTGAACCCAGCGGTGAAGCCGAGCCAACACCTGGGGGAGGCATCAGGCTCTGCGGCGGGTCGGAGGTGTGGACGGGCCGACGCCGGCGCCGCAGGCTCTCCGGCCTTCAGCTCTTAAACTGACGAGGTCTAATTTGTGTCCCACGCAGGGCTAAAAGCAGGATGCATGTGGTTCTGCAGCGTCGCTTTGAGACCTGCTGGCTCCTCGTTTATGGGTCGTCTCTCTCTCTCTCCGTCCTGTCCTGCTCTTTCTTTCTCTCTCTGATTATTTCCCTTCGACGCCGGCCTCTGCTGACGGGTGACTCCCTTTAGGTGGGACCATCAAAGGGAGGGTCGTCTGCAGGAAATGATGCATTCTTCTGCTGAACTTTGCCTCTCAAGCGCACGGATCCATTATTATGTTGTCTATTATGAGGATTTCCCCAGAGTTTCTGTGTCCCTGAACTAGACTAGTCTGGGTCTCTCCAGGTCTCAGACTCGGATAACTGAGAGTCCGTTGCACCGAGGTGACAGAATCTGGTGATCAACAGTTCTTCCTCTTGTTTATGTACAGTTTTGTAAACTATTTGTATTTTGTGTTTGATTTAATGGTTTGGTGCATCTGCATGTGTCTGTATTTAATTACAGTCTTGTGTTTATAACGGCCTTGTTTGAATAAATATATGAATAATATTTGCATATCGTTGTGATTGATAAGCATCAGGTCCATTTCAGTGATGCTGATATAGTGTAATCTGATTACTATAATGGTAAATAATGTAATTTCAATCTTTAATATTTAAAATTCAGGTTTCATCTCCAAATTCGGTCCAATTTAAATCAGTAACATTTACTATTCCTTCTTTTCTGAGGTGGAGGGGGGTGTTGGAGCTGGTTATTCTGCTAGAGGACTTTGGGACTAGTTAGTAGTCGTGTCAATCCTTAAAAGCACTGGAGTCAATCCTCCAATAGTGTAGAAATAGCGGTAGTGCAGTCGCCACACATATCTGATCTCAGCTGATGGATGAAAACATTTATAGTGAGTTCAACATCATCATCCACTTCTCTGTGTTATTGAGCTGCAGTTGAAAACAAGCTCATATGGAAACTAGCTGAACCAGGATGATGTTCTACAATCACGCAGAATCAGGAAATAAACAGGTTTCTCTTTGGTCTCGGTCTGGAGCTGAACTAGTCTTGGTCTTGATACTTTCTGGTCTTGGTCTCGGTTTAGGGGCTTGACTACAAATCTACTGTGGGGTCAGTTTGGGGTTTGAATCCCAACGAATGCTGGTGAACATTTAGGTGTTTCAGTTTCTCTCTGCAGCAGATTTCTTTCTAGGAGTCATAAAGATGTAAAACCTCAGAGAATACGAGCCGACGCCAGTCTCCTCGCCGCCCTGAGCATCATCAATGATGACAAAGCAGTGATTGATCCTTGTCTCTCTTTTTGTGCCGATGCATCGGTTTAATCAAGAACCGATGGTTCCTTACTGCTCCCTCGAGCATCTTTCCCATAACGACCAGCTTTGTGTGGCTCTGCTGAGAGCAGATTAGACGAGGACGAGGCTTGTGAGAGGATTCTCAGGGAGAAAACCACTGGATTAGACTTCCTGTTCCTCACTGACGTACGTCTGCCTGCTTTTTATTTCTGAACTCGCACAGAAATGTTTTACGAGCTGCAGATACGACGGCTGCCGGTTTCCTGCCAAAACAAGACCAATAAACCCAAAACTAGCGGGTCGGCACGGCTGCCAAGCGCCAAAAACCGCAGACGGTGTAAGAAGAACTGGATAACCCCCTTGTGATGTCACCCGTAAGTTTTATGGAGAGCAAAGTGACGACAGCTGGCTGTCAATCAAATGTCCACGCCCCCTAATTCTGCTAAAGTTTTACTCCTAGTTGTCAAAACAAATGTTGGAACAATTTCTGCTCTAAGGTTTTGACGTGCAAATTGATGGAGCTGGACTGGTTTCTGGACCAGCCCCTAGTGGCCGGCGGAGGAACTGGGAGGTTTTTGTACTTCCTGGTTGGATTTTGTGGGCGGAGCCTGAGCTGCTTATGCGATGGATGGAGATGGAGAAGATGGAGAAGATGGAGAAGAGCACTTTCTGGGAAAATTCACATCCATAAATGTAAATTCCAAAACTCTTCTCCATTATTTAAGTTGTTTTTGAAGTTGATTATTATCTCAAGTCTCTTAAGTTAATTACAAATAAGAAATGTATATCAATGATGGATATCCATTCTGAGATTTTCAATCATTACGCTGTCACAAATATAATTCTAATTTTATGCAAGATATTATGAAGTCTGTCACACCAAGGTTTCTTTTATGTATTTTTTTTTCTTTTTATTTATTTTATGTATTTATTTTTTTTCTAATTTTCTTGTTGTTGATGATGCATGACTGTACTCTGTGCTGCTGATGTTGCACAGGTTGTGAACTGAAATGTCTGATTGTTGTACATTGTTTTAGATTGCAAACTTTCAATAAAACATAAAAAATTAGCACTTTCTGAGGAATATCTGATTTTTTTGGAGAAAAAATCAAAGAACGAGTGTTGAGCTGCCAATAGTGGCCTTGTTGAATCTAAAGTTTACAATACTTCAAGTTTAGACTCTGTATTTTCAGTTCAGAGAACAATCAAATGCTCCAGAAGCTTAATCTCATTAGAAACTCTGTTATTAGCGTCCTGAAACGAGGTTTTCTGCTCCAGAGGCAGCGTGGGAAACACGGTGCGTTAAATAAACACACAGCTGGGGGTATTTTCAGCGTGGGGGGGCTGGTAGATAAACCGGGTGGAGCCGGGCGGCTGTTATGTCAGGGACTCGTCCGCCCGTCGCCTGTTTGCTCTCCGGGGCGACGGCCGAGTGGAAAACGTGACGGCTGCTGAACGAGAGCCACGTTTGTCTCTTTTATCTGACGGATGACAGCATTGTGTTCCAGCCTGGTCATGTGATGCATTCCTGTGGGAAGCCCCTCCCACTGGGGACGGCCGACGCCCTAGACGCCGGCTGGGTCGCCCGGGGAGATGGTTCTGGTACCATAGAGGTACCGGACTGCATGCAGGGCCTACAGTCTGACAGAGTGATGCCCTGACGGTAAACCCGCCGCGTTGCCAGATCTGGCCGTGTGAAAAACGAGTGAAAAACTGGCCAAAATCCATGAGATTTATATCTTTTATGACCATTTCCAGCACATTCTGTCACAGTTTGGTTTCAGTTCCTGTTTTATTTTGAAAAACCTGTGTCTTTGTGTTTCAGTTTTGCCTAGACTTCCCTGATTCCCATCTGCCCTGATTGTCTGCACCTGCGTCTCGTCAATCCGTCTGTATATATCTGGTCTTGTCTCTCCCTTGATCTCGGTCCGTACTGTTTTCCACCCTACTTGTGTCCTGCCATGTTTTTGGATTTTTTTGCGCTCATATTTCAAACTTTTAGAGTTTTATCCCATGAAACCGAACCAGGACGGGGAACCAGCACATCCCACATCCACAAGGTCCTGTTCTGGTACAGGAGGCCTTTACCTTTACAGGTCCAATTACCGCACTAATCCCTACACCACTGCTGACTAGAGCATGCTTCTACTAGTGATGCACCGAAATGAAAATTTGTGGCCGAAACCGAAAATAATAATAAACACTTGGCCGAATACCGAACAATGGTTCTTTGCAGTTTTTCATTTATTTTAAATTTTTTCACCATTGCATAAATCAAATAAATGTGCAGTGAAATACCCGCCAGTCACAATTTGTCTTACTGTACTTATTGTATTTTTTTTTCTCATAATCCTTTTTCAATTTATCCCGTTCAAATCCAGTTAATCGGGTCGTGTTGGGCTGATCTCCGCAATTTGAAGCCTTGTATAATAATTGTAAAAATCTGGGTTATTTTCTTGGAGGATCTCGTCATATCAGACAGTGAGGGTTCGTTCACCGCATCGGTAGTACGGGCCCTTTTCTCTGCTGTGCGTCCCGTCACCGTCTCCATCACCAAGCGGTTTCCCAAATCCAACTCAGCCTGGATCATTTCTCATGTCTTCTGCTTTTTCCCACATCCAAGTAATGATCTGACATGCTGACATGTTTGCTGCATTTAACACCGCACGCCCCTCACTCCACGCTGTTCGCTGTTTGATTGCATCATCTAACACGCCGTTATTAATTGTTCGTTTTTTTTCCCACTTATTCCACCGAACACCGAAAGTGTTTTTTTGCTATTTTCGGCCGAACAATTTCGGTTACCGAACATTCGGTGCATCCCTAGCTTCTACCTATCTGTAATCGGTTTGTACTTCTAATGTTGTTCTGTTTGTGTTGTTTTCATCAACTATGGAGGAATCATCCACCCCGGCCTCCCTGGTGAGGTCTATGGAGAGAGGGGGTCCGTTGGATCCTTGGACCAGCTCTACACCTTCAGCCGGGTCCTGTAGGGATCATGTGCCTTGTGGACTTGGAGAAGGCATGTAATCGTTTCCCCTTGGGTCTCCTGTGGGGGAAGGGGGGTTCTCTGGGAGTATGGGGGGGCAGAATCGCTAATATTGGTTGTCTGGTCCCCAGACCTCCAGTAGGGCTTGGCGATTTTGGACAAAAATAAAATCCAGATTTTTTTCTCTGAAAACCCGATTTTCGATTTCGATTTAGATTTTTTTGGTAAAACTACAAAAGACAATGGAATAAATTGTTTCAAATATTTTATCTTTATTTTTAAAGAAAAATAGCAAACAAATTTGCCTATTGGGAATGAAGTGCAATTGAAAGATACTGTAAATCCTCCTTGAGTTTAGTAAAGTGACAACATTTACAATTTTCTTGACCAAACAAAGATGACTAGACGAGCTCTGTCTGTAATGCAGCCAGCTGCAAAAAAGGAAAATGGATTTTCTGATTTTCCTTTTTTTAACATCGTTAGATTTAAAATCGATTAATCGTACAGCCCTAACATCCAGTATCAGAGCTTGTTCTGAGTTTCCAGGAAGGGTTAGACTCTGCAAAGGTCGCCCGATGTCGCTGTTTGCAGATGATGTAGTTCTGTTGGCTTCTTCAGGTTTAGGGATCAGCACCTGCAAATCCGACACCACGATCCTCAGCTGGATCTCTTTCTGGGTCGGAGGCTCAGATTTCTATCCCCCGACCCATTTTATCTCGCTGGTGAATCCTTAGAGGGTCCTGACCCATAAACGGTCCATTTGATGAAGCTGAAGGAGTCTCCTGGTGGCGTGGACACGACCTGTGATTGGCTGATGTATCTCCAACCTGGCGGCTCCGCGGAGCTCTGATCCGATTGGTTTTCACCTCCTGAAGGAAGTCAGATCATTCAGAGAACGAGGCCGTGCATTCGGGAAGCTCGTTAGAAACGCCTTTTAAACGGTTTATGCACGGATCGCTGTCAGAATCTGACGTGATACCTGAAAACCAGCCCCGCCCACGTGTTCAGGTCCAGGTTCCTGTTTCAGGGAGATTACTGATGCCGTTCCGCTCCCTCGCTCCCGACACCATAGACGAAGCAGCGTGGCACATTTGACAGGTCTATTTTTAAAAACACCACCTGACATCATCTGCTATTCTGGGCGAGCTAATGTGGGTTACATCTGCTCCGCTGAACTGGGCCAAGACTGGATCTCTGAACGAGCCTCTGATCAGAAATAATCAGCACGACTCACTCGTGCACGAGCCGGAGCTTGAAAGGTCTTTCTGAATTATGACGACCTTCACGGTGGCTGAGTGCTATTTTCCTCTCCCTTTGTCTTTATTGACCACGTATTGATCAGCCGAAGGAAATAACCTTGCTATAGTGTTGTCATTTTGTGAGCTTTAAGAAATACAGCCACATCTTTACTGCTGACTCCGCCTATATGGATCATAGGGGGCGGAGTCTGTGACATCACAGGGTCCAGTGAACCTGAATGGCTCCCTGAATGAGAAATAAACCCACAGTTTGACTTTTTGAGCTGATGGGAACCGCAAACTAGGGATGGGCGGTATGGACTAAAAAATGTATCACAATAATTTCTGGCATTTATCCTGATAACGATAAAAATGACGATAAACAAAATACCAAATCAACTCCACCTTTGTAACTATAAATCTATCACCACATTCAGTCTTTGGAGCCAAATCACTGCTCTAAAAGATACTAAATACTACTAAATGTCATCAATGGGAATTTATCTTTCTTTCTTTCTTTCTTTCTTTCTTTCTTTCTTTCTTTCTTTCTTTCTTTCTTTCTTTCTTTCTTTCTTTCTTTCTTTCTTTCTTTCTTTCTTTCTTTCTTTCTTTCTTTCTTTCTTTCTTTCTTTCTTTCTTTCTTTCTTTCTTTCAAGCTGATTTCTTTCTTTCTTTCTTTCTTTCTTTCTTTCTTTCTTTCTCTTTCTTTCTTTCTTTCTTTCTTTCTTTCTTTCTTTCTTTCTTTCTTTCTTTCTTTCTTTCTTTCTTTCTTTCTTTCTTTCTTTCTCTTTCTTTCTTCTTTCTTTCTTTCTTTCTTTCTTTCTTTCTTTCTTTCTTTCTTTCTTTCTTTCTTTCTTTCTTTCTTTCTTTCTTTCTTTCTTTCTTTCTTTCTTTCTCTTTCTTTCTTTCTTTCTTTCTTTCTTTCTTTCTTTCTTTCTTTCTTTCTTTCTTTCTTTCTTTCTTTCTTTCTTTCTTTCTTTCTTTCTTTCTTTCTTTCTTTCTTTCTCTTTCTTTCTTTCTTTCTTTCTTTCTTTCTTTCTTTCTTTCTTTCTTTCTTTCTTTCAAGCTGATTTCTTTCTTTCTTTCTTTCTTTCTTTCTTTCTTTCTTTCTTTCTTTCTTTCTTTCTTTCTTTCAAGCTGATTTCTTTCTTTCTTTCTTTCTGGCTCATTTCCTTCCTTCCTTCCTTCCTTCCTTCCTTCCTTCCTTCCTTCCTTCCTTCCTTCCTTCCTTCCTTCCTTCCTTCCTTCCTTCTTTATAACTTTATTTATCGTTTTTACCGTGAGATGACAAATTCTTACCGTGGGGAATTTTTTTCACGGTATATCGTGAACAGTAAAATATCACCCATTCCTACTACAAACACACAAAAATAACATGTCACCTTTAAATAAATAAGTCAGGTGGGATGGGTCGTTTATAAAGAGATGCTTTTAGCCTTTTCAGCCTTGGTTTCAGCCTTTGTTTAAGGCATTGATGTGCAGATATGAAGCACTGCACATGCATGCATGCATGCAGGGCATCAGCAGAAAGCTCTTCTGGGAGCAGACGAGGTCAGGCATCAGCGGCAGCAGACATTGATTTATGTCAGATTCGGCGTGACGGCAAGGGGCTGCAAGGTTGGGCAGGCCGGAGCAGCTTAAAGGGGCATTTCAGGGTTAAAACACACATGAGGTGTTTTCAGCAGCCAGGACGAAGGGGAGCTGCCTTCGGGTTTGCAGCTAAATGACAATCAGGGAGTCAAAATTACTTAATAGATATTTTAACCAAACCTGCAGAAAAACGGGGGCTTTATTAACTCTATTGTGTAGAAAAAAAAGGACAGATTCATGCAAGTTTGTAAAGGTGAACATGTGCAAAAGGAGGTTCACTGCTGTTATGTATATATTATGGATATAGATATGTTATATGTAGGTATATTGAGTTATATTATACGTACAGTATTTATATATCTATATCTCTATTAATATATATTGATTTATAGTTATATGTAGATATGTTGATGTATAGATTTATAGTTATTTTTATGTATATACAAGACTGTCTCAGAAAATTTGAATATTGTGATAAAGTCCTTTATTTTCTGTAATGCAATTAAAAAAACAAAAATGTCATACATTCTGGATTCATTACAAATCAACTGAAATATTGCAAGCCTTTTATTATTTTAATATTGCTGATTATGGTTTACAGTTTAAGATTAAGATTCCCAGAATATTCAAATTTTTTGAGATAGGATATTTGAGTTTTCTTAAGCTGTAAGCCATGATCAGCAACATTAAATAATAAAAAGCTTGCAATATTTCAGTTGATTTGTAATGAATCCAGAATGTATGACATTTTTTGCATTACAGAAAATAAAGGACTTTATCACAATATTCAAATTTTCTGAGACAGTCCTGTACATACAAATGAGTATTATATCACTATATTGAATAGTTATTAAAGTAGGGGTGTTTTGTTATGTGTGTTTTATAAGTAAGCTTATTGAAACTCGTTATATGTAAGAATGTATGTAAGATTGAGGGGTAGGACTCGATAAGTGTTACTTCAATATATATATATATATATATATATATATATATATATATATATATATATATATAATTTGTACTTTTTTGTGTTCTTTTTTAAATTTTAACATGCATGTTCGAAATGAATAAATCTTCAAATCTGAATCTGTTAGAGTCTATTAACCAACCTGAGTCACGTTTTGCTGCAGGAGCTGTAACTTTACCGCACTAACACTCCTTTTCCATCTCGTTTTAGACTTGCTGTTGTTTTATCTCGGGCCTGGCTGGACCGGAGCGGATCAGCTGATCCGGGCTGGCACAGAAACCCGCCCGAGTTAGCTGATATAATGAGATGAGCATCTGCAGATCAAAGCAGCCGAAGCGTATCAGCGTCCAGCAGCTCCGGCTGCTTTTTCTGTGGTTTTTTTGTTTTTAAAAAGGGAGCCGCTGTCACCGGACCAGCACTTATTTATGTGGGAGCCGCTCCAGGGATGGAACAGTTCGGTGGGGGGGGGCATTGTTCCCCGTCCTCTCTGAAATAACAGTTTCTACTCTCCCACTGGAGGCAATTAGTTATCAGAGTAGTTTATCAGAGTTTTCTGATGGACTCGGAGGCCCGGGACCGGGTCAGAGGTCATTAGGGATGGGAATTGATACGATTTTTACGATTCCAATTCCATTTTTGATTCTGCTTACCGATTTGGTTATTTAACAATTCCCTTATTGCTTCCCATTTGGGAAAAAAAGGGCAACAATGAGGCAAATGGCGCTAATAGGATAGGGAGTGTTCACTAGTTAATTAGTTACCTGCAGTATTATTAGCCAAGGACATGCTAACGTTGCTAATGCTGCTGGAAAACGCAACATTCCTTGATCGTTATTGCTGTTGTGTGCGCAAATATTCTTGCATGTTGGTAGTATTTCCTCCCGTTGATGAAATATCCACTTAGCAATAGGGCTGGGGATCGATTAAAATGTCAAAAATCGATTTGATTCTTAATATTCAGAATCGATTATCACGTTTTTGATCTGATTCGATTCCGATATTGATTTGGGTTAGTGTTATTAAAACTGTTTTTTGAGCTGTTGCATAAATTATGACTGTAGTTATGCAACATATAAATACTAGTATTATATTGAGATTCAACAGCAAGTATTGGCAGCTAATGATGCTGTAAGGACCAATCACCTCCCAGAATGCTGATAGAACTGCTTTCAGAAACATTGTGGGTCAAAATTATCAAACAGATCCAGGGAGGAAACAGAGACGGATGAAATCATTTTTATTTTTTCCCATTTATGAGAATTTGATTTTTAGCATTTTATGCTAATGTAACCCCAAAACAGTATATAAAGCAAAGAAATATAGACAATTTATGCAATTATAACTGAAAACTTTAATGTTTTCATACCTTTAAACATATTTAAAGGCAAAAACATGACACTGGTTATTCTTATATCCAACAAAACATTCCTTTTTTGGGCATAAACAAAAAAATACCAAAAGTTTTAATGTAATGATGAAAAAAAATCGATCTTTAGAGAATCAATTTAGAATCAGAAAATCGATCTTTTCAACACAGGCCTACTTAGCAAGTATTGCAAGTTAGCCTGTTCTCGTCTTTTTTACTGAAATATAACCAGACTTTCGAGCGTTTGTATCGTTTGACGCCATATTTACTATCGACTGCTGGCTTACGCACGTTACGCAAAATGCGTGATGACGTCATACATGCTCACTGGAATCGAAGAGGGAATCGTTTAAAAAATATGCAGACGATTCCAAGGAATTGAAACACTGGGAACCAGTTCTGAACAAGAACCGGTTCTTTATTGCCATCCCCAGAGGTCTCACCTGTGGTCGGTGCGTCCAGCAGCTTCACCGGTGGAGTGGAGACGTCTGCCGGAGTCGTGTCCCGGTCCGACTCCTCCCCCTCCTCGGTCGGCGGCTCTGGCGGAGACACAGACTACGTTTACATGCAGTCAAAATTGGGGTTAAGGTCAATATTCCGATTATTGAAACATTGGGAATAATCTGTTTCCATGCGTGAGCAAACAGGGTTATCCCTGTATACATGGTAATTCATCATCTGGGATATCTGGATCAAACCAGCGACGCACGGAGAACATCATGATGCAATTCCCATCATTTCTGCTTCTTCCTCCTGTATCAAATCCATAACAACAATAACAGCAGCACGGCGGATAATGAACAGCCCAGTAGAAGTCGTTTTGTTTCTCAGCCCAGTAGAAGTCGCCTTTTTCAGCGTCTTCCAGCGGTGCTTGATCTGGTCTGGCGTTCTTACAAATCCTGCTTCGTGCAACTTTTCGCTCACCTTTTTTTGTAAATCTCTCTATCCCGGTACTTTCTACCGTCTACAAATGCCCAAATGTTCATATCTTCCAACTTCTAAAGCACTTAAAGTGCAATAATGGCGATGTGCAATAGGAATTAGCACTTTATAGATCTGACAATTAAAGCACTTTAAGAAGCAATGGGGCGATGTGCAATCTGCATCAGCACTTTACAAACTCTTGCACTTAAGCACTTAGCACTTTAACTTTACGGTCACCTACTGGTTTATCAATTGCAACTTGTTTTATTGCTGTCGTATCTATTAATGTTGTGTTTCATGTTGGTATGAATGTCATATCTTGTCTACTTTGTCTGCTGATGACTTTGTCCGATTCTGTGTCTGGCATTAATTTGCCGTGGGGATGAATGGTGGAAATTAGCCTCTGGCTACAACCATACATATTTACACTTGTGTCCATTAATATGTACAGTCCCTGTTTAACAAATAAAGTGAATTGAATCTTTCATTACATTTATGAAGTGATTAGTCTCCTCCTGGTCTTGCGTTTTATAAGAACTTCCTGGACTCAAAAGACCAAGATTCCTTGTGAAAAGAACATGCGCAGAAAACAAATTCCTGTTCCTTTTGGTGGGGATATCCCGTTAGGCGTTTACATGACCCAATATCCGGGTTAGAAAAGGAGTAACCCAGGGGTCATATTCGGGTTTTTAAAAACCGGAATATGAGCAAATTCCGGTTATTCAAAGGGGTTATTGGTGTTTACATGGCCGTGCAAAACCGGGTTATTGCTAATATTGCAGTTAGAAAAGGGTTTTTGACTGCATGGAAACGCAGTCATTGATTCACCTCTGAGTTGATCTCGCAGCGACCAGGATCTAATTTACCTCCTCGCCAGATCGGCCGACCCCGGAGCTCAGTTTAGTTTAGTTTAGTTTATAGGTCCTTTCAATTTCCACAACACAAATAATCCAAAGTACAGGGGTAAATCGTCAGTGTAATAAAAAAAAATGAGTGGTGGGACTCGATTAAAAAAATGTAATCTAATTAATTAGAGGCTTTGTAATTAATTAATCACAATTAATTGCATATCAATATTTGACACGAGAAGCAACATTTTTCAATTTAATTGGATTTTGGTGACTGAATCATTGAATTGACAAATAAATGAGCTTAAACAACAAAATTGTGTTTATTTTGATAACTGAGTTAACATAAAGTGCAATATTAATAATAGGAATATGATTGCATTGTCCACAAGGTACAAACTTAAATTTAAGTTAGCTATATTCAAGCTTTTTCAGGACTTTTTGTAAACTTTCTATGTCTTTTAAAAACATTTGTTTTTGTTTAGTAAAATTAAACAACCGCACTACATTCCAGAAAAGTGGAAAAGTCGAAACTGAACATTGTAAAATAGTTAAAATGTCCTTGGCATAAAATAAACAGACCAACAGTTAAACATAAAGTGCCCACCGATCCCAGCAACGACTTTCGGTTTCAGTTTCCATTGTTGTTTCTCGTGTTGAGTTCTGTGCATCAGTATTACGGGTAATTTATACCGGGAACCCGTGCAACGAGAAACCGTTTGGAGTGCAAAAGTAAATTGCGATTAAATGCGTTATTTTTTTTTGTTGTGATATTTTTCTGTAATTAACTAATCGCAATTAACGCAATAAAGTCCCAGCCCTAAAAAATATATATATTTTTGTGTGTGTGTGTATATATATATATATATATATATATATATATATATATATGTATATATATATATATATATGTATGTGTATGTATGTATATACACATACATACACATGTCCATAGGTACATGCCTATGTGTATTATACCTTTGTTTTATATATATTAATCATTTTGTATTTATTGGTGCTTTTGAATTGTAATAACGTGCTACACATTTTCATTTCTGTATCTAAGCTGTTCCACAGATTAACTCCTGTCACTGAGATCATCGTTGTTTAACTTTGGTTCTTGCCTTTGTTTTCCTGAACATATTTGTTCCCCTTAGTTCATATCGGCTAACTCTGCTTTGGAAGAGCTTCTGAATGCTGTCAGGAAGGGTTTTATTGTTGATTTTAAACATAAATTGCACTGTTTTAAGGTCTATTAAATCTCAGAATTTAAGGACATTTGAATTTATGAATAATCTATTTGTTGGTTCTCGATAATCTGCTTTGTTTATAACTGTAATGGCTCTTTTTTGTAAGATAGCTGCAGCAGAACCGGGGAACGGAGCATGTTTCCTAACCCAGTTCTGTCAGAGACGGGCCCGTCATCCACTCGGCCGCAGCGCCGGCCTCTGCGGTCCAATTACGCTGACATGCTAACACGAGGGCGGGTCTGCATCCCGGTCCGTCTCAGACCCGGAGTTCAACATGAAACAGCTCATCAGGAGCAGAAAGGGAAGAAGAAGAAGAAGAGAAATGAGGAATTAGTGACTACGAGACCCGGTGCTCTCGTTTTCATGAGGTTCAATGTGGGTCACCATGGAAACCAAGTGTTTCGGACCCCCCATAGCCTTCAGTAACCCAACCAATCACACGGTTATATGAGATATGGGGCAACAAGAAGATGGTAAACATTAATGAGTTTATTCTAACAGGAGGATGCTGACAAGAAGAAAAGTTTAATAGCAATTAATATTAACGGAGCCTCAAAGGATACCAGGGGGGGGGGGGTTATTATCCTAGCATCTACATTCATCTTGTGTTTTAATTGTCCCCATAGCGCTACGGCTCGGTCTTAAACAAAAAAACAAACAAAAGGGTGAAGAATGCTGATTTAAAAAGGGTAAACATGAAGTGGATTATCTCTTCCTTCATGGTTTTTATGAAACTACCATATTCTAACTTCAGCCATTTAGATTCCAGCCCGAGATTTTTAGTCATCATTACATGTCTATGTCATGTTTGACTTTACTGGTGAAGTTTGTTTCACAAATTAGATTTTAATCAACTAAGTACACTTACAAGTTACGTGGTCTTTTGTGTTCTGCTGCAAACTTTGCTGTTCTCTATTGTTTAAGTTGTGTTTTTGTATTTTGATTGTTGTACGGCGACCTTGAGTGCCAAGAAAGGCGCCTAACAAATGAAATGTATTATTATTATTAGGGTCCGAGCACTTACAGTACAGTGCGAAGGCCCTATCGTATCTGTAAGAGTTCTCATTTTTATTTCTATTTTCCTAGTTTTTATTTTTCGGACGAAAGGAGGGCCTTTTTTTCCCCCTAAACGTGCCCCAAAAGTCACCAAATTTTGCATGCAAGCCAGGCCTGGCGAAAATTTGATATTTAATGGTTTGCATTAATGGACGTGGCAAAATGGCTCAACAGCGCCCCCTAGAAAACTTTGTGGCTCAAACCAAACAGCGGTGGCCATGAGTGCGAGGGCCCGTTCATCGCTGCTTGCAGCTTTAATTATTTATTATTATGGTTTATCTGTTCCAGGGCCGGCACCAGGATTTTGGGGGCCCTAGACAAATTCAGACATCCTTAGGTGTATTAATAGTCCATGCAACTTAAAGGTGGCGCTACTAAGTTGATGGAAAATAGGGGTGTAACAATATATCGTACCACAAAATTTCGCAGTACAAAAACGTCACAATACGTGTCGTGGAGGTGATAATTATTAATATTAATATATTAATATTATTAATATGAATATATTGTGTTTACTAGTAACATCCTATTGGTGCAGTGGGATCACGTGACGACCGCGCCTCGACCCGCGGACCAAAATCTTCCTCCGCTCAGAAGAAACTAGTACCGTTTTGTAGTCCCGATCACGGGACTCTTGGGGGGTTTTGAGCTCTGAACTTTTACTTCTAAGGTAAGCATGAATCAATCTTTTTTATGATGTAAAGATTGTGTCGTCCCCAAAGGTGGGAGGGATGAAAGGATAACGGGGTTCACCTTACGGCCTCAGGCTGGAGCAGGTGAAGCTCTTAGCTCTGTCAGAAGATAAATAACAGTCATGTTGCATTTTGAGTTTCAGACTTTTCATAGTTTATTTATTTACTTTTATTTATTTATTTATATATTTTAGTTGTTAAATTTCTGGAAAAGAAAAAAGTCAAGTCATACATGAGAGAAACTATTCAATTTGTGGCAAAATATTTGTACTTGTATGAAACTGAAGATGCATAATGCAAACCTGACATTTACTTTTAGTTCAGTTTGTGGAAAATGGTTGGCCTGGCTTTCTCTTTAAAACTTAAACAGTTATAAAGCATTAGAAACTGTAACAATAGGGCAAACGTACAGTATTGTTTTGTATTTTCTTGTCTTTCAAATAAAAGACAATTTTTTCCTCATTCAAGGTTGTTAAAAAGATACTGCTATAATATCGTATCGTTATCGTGACCTCAATATCGTATATCGTACCGTTTCGTGAGATTAGTGTATCGTTGCACCCTTAAGGGAAAACATCACATCTTCATCCTGAGAGGACAGACTCCTCCTCCACTTCCTACATGAACCTGTGTCTGATTCCCACCATGTTGTGGGATCAGAATCTTGTTCCGGTTGGGTGAAGACCTGCTGGTGACTGTTTGAACCCGTGAACACTTGCGGCGTCGCCGAGGCGCCGCTCAAAGGACCTGGTTCTGCTTCTGTACTTGTTTTAAATCAGATCACAGCAGCGTCTCAGATCTGCAGCACTCGCGCCCATGACTCCAGATCTAATTACGCCTAACGAGATCTGCTGCTGCCAGCGGCTGAAGGACTCAAACACAAGCAGACGTGTGCGTCCACTCCCTCGATCATCTTCATAAAAGGTGTTTAGATGTAGAAGTAGTTATCGTGTCCTCTCTAACTTTCTGCATCCTTTCTGTGGCCAACGTTAACAACGGTCCCAGCAGCTTCTTTTTGTTTGCTGTGATTTGTTTTGTTTTTGACTATATTTATATATACACACAGTACTGGAGTTGAGGGGGGATGAGGGGGGATGGCATCCCCCCCTGAAATAAAAATGGTCCAAATCATCCCCCCCTGTAAAACGGCCATCCCCCCTTTCCATCCCTTATGTCATTTCATCAATGAATGTGGTTTTACTGCTATTTCAACATTTAGAGTCATCACCAGAAAAATAACACCAGAAAAATAACTTATTTGACAATTTTCACCTGTTTCAAGTACATTTTCACTTGAAATAAGTAGAAAAATCTACCAGTGGGACAAGATTTATCTTCTTATTACAAGCAAAAATCTTGTTCCACTGGCAGATTTTTCTACTTATTTTAAGTGAAAATCTACTTGAAACAGGTGAAAATTGTTGTTTTTTCCAGTGATGAGTCTTGTTTTAAGTGTAATGAGATTTTTTTACTAAAATGAGACATTTTGACTAGAAATAAGACAAATATTCTTGATAAGATTTTGAGTTTTTGCAGTGATCCATTTTACATTTTACAGAGTCATATTGATAAGTTCAGAAAAGTGTTTTTTATTGTTGTGTTTTGATGTATTTGATGTAAGCCCAGTGGATATTTAAAGCTTACAGAAGGCTGCATTTAACTGCTGCTATGTCATTCCTGCAGTATTTCTGCAGGTGTTTTGGTCACTGCTATTATTTGTAATATATTATATTATTTGTAATCAGCACAAATTATCTGTCCCCATATGATACAATCCACCATCCCCCCTGATTTCTTTTTACAACTCGAGTACTGTATACATGTTTGGTTATGTGTGTTTTATAAGTAAGCTTATTGAAACTCTTGTTATATGTAAGAATGTGTGTAAGATTCAGGTTAGGACTCGATAAGTGTTTACTTCAATCCTACTCTGTTTGGAACATGTTGGTGGATCCGTGAGGTCTGCCCAAGTGCTGTCTTGCCTTCTGTCTACAAACATATAATGAATACAATTCCGGTGTTTTCATAGAGATGCAAAAAATTTGTAATATGAAAACTATTAAGGATGAATTTGGAGTTTTTTTTATTTAAATTTATAATAAACAAGCCGGGAGAGAAGCCAGACGCTCATAATACCAGAACATCATGACTTGCAGCCGGTTGCATCACAGCGTTTCTGATCCGCCCACGGCATCAGATCAGAGCTAGTTAGTTAGTCAGGGGGCTAAATAGTCCTCATTACTCTGCAGCATCTCGTCACTCATCTCCTCCCCTGAAGTTACGCCTGAGAGCCGAGACACTAACAACAAACCAGACTGAAGAGGAGAGTTGCTACGATTGTTTTAGTGTGTATTAGAGCTGTTTTCTTACCGGGGTTGTTTCTACATCACGTGTTCTGAGTGTAAAAGTGAATCCTTTCTGGTAATCAATCGAACCGGCTCTGGCCACGCTCGCATCACGAGGAGCATCCTGGGATGCGTCAGCGGAGGTCTGGGGGGGGGACAGTGGGAGGAAGAAAGTCCACGCCCACATCCCCAACCTCCATCTCTCTTGTTCGTTTCTCTCTATTGCTTCTTATCTATTTGCTATTTTATGTAGTGCAGGCTGCTAACGTGCCCCTTTTCCACCAAACCGGTTCCAGGGCTGGTTCTGGTTCACAACTCCTTCAACTTGCAACTGAGAACCAGTTTGTTTTTCCACAGCTCGGGTGCTAAGAGGAGCCACGTCATTATGTCTCTGCAAACGTCAGTTACGTCGCTGCTTTTGCGTGAAAGTTGCAGCAACAACCAGGTATCTGCTCTAATAGGACTTGGTCCACGTAGCTCCTCCGTGGACACATCTCTAAAAGACAGGTTGTCTCCTCCTCAGACCCATGATGCTTTGCTGCATCCAGATTCATTCTTATTTGCTGCTATAACCTCTCTCCAGCACTCTTTTTCTGATCTTGAAGTTGCACTCAATAATCTTAAATTGGTTTTAAATGCAGATAAATCTAAATTTATGTTTTTCTCCAGATCCAAAAATAAAGATTTGAGTAATTGCACCATTATTACTAAAAATGGCAGTTTTATTGAAAGAGTTATTGTTTATAAATACCTTGGTATTTATATAGATGAAAATGTATCTTTTAAAGATTGTCTTTTTCTACAGGAATATATCCTGCTTGCCCTTGCACTGCAGAAAAACCCTTATTGAGGCAACTTTTTTATCAGATTTAGATTATGGTGACATACTGTACAGACATGCCTCAGCTACAACGCTAAAGCCCCTTGATTCTGTTTATCACTCTGCACTTAGGTTTATTACTGGTGGCTCATATAACACTCATCATTGCATCCTGTACAGTAAGGTTGGATGGTCCTCCCTCTCTGAGAGGCCAGATTTTCACTTCTATTTATTTATCTATAAGGTTATTATTGGCTTGCTGCCGACTTATGTTTCCTCCCTCCTTGCTTGGCCTGCTAGTTCACACGACACTCAATCCACTGACTAACTTACACTACAAGTCCCCCGAGTATTTACTGAGCTTGGTAGATCTGCTTTTAGCTTTTCTGCACCATCCACCTGGAACTCATTACAAAACACTCTAAAAATGTATTCACTAGTATCTTTTGGTCATTTTAAATCCCTGATCTTAAATCTTTTAAGCACTGTTTGTATCTGTTTTAATTGATTTTATTGTTACATTATTTATTAATTGTAACTTCATATTTGTTTAATTGACTGCTCTTTTGTTGTTCTATTTTTGTCTTTGTTTTTTTGTTTTTACTTTTGTATTACTCGACGTCATTGTAAATGAGGGCTCGCCCTCAATGATTTTTGAGTTTAAAGGAGCTTGAGGCTCCTTTTAAGAAATGAGACTCTCTAGCGCCACCCTTCACCACGACGGCCGTCGGGGGTACTGCAGCCAACAGTGAGGGGGAGAACGGGGAGAACGCACATGCAGCGTCATGTGACGTCACATCCGCAGGAGAGCGGGAAATTCGGGCCCAGAATTGCAGCACATTTTGCAGCACACAGCCTGTTCAAGGCAACGGAGAGATACACTAGAGGGCTCATTCTTTTTGGTTTGGAACGCTTCATCTGACATTATTACTAGAAAACTTAAAATGTATACGGATTTTTTTCATAAATCCTGCCTCAATCCTGCCTCATGCTCCTTTAACTAATTTCCAGAACTTCTTTGCACATCCTCATCAGATTCCTGTTTTTCTAGTAATTTAGCGTATTCTCCTTAGTTGTCCTATGTTTTACATATCTCTGTAGATATTGTTTATTTCACTATAGGAGGAACCACTCGACAAGCCCTTATGGGTTTTTTTGGTTCCTCCTGCACATTTTTTTCTGTTACATTGTATTTCTTTTTTTTTTGTTGTTTCCTTTTTTTTTTCTACATACTGTTTGTCTGAATTTTTGGCGGTTGTGTACTTTTTATGTGCAAATAAACTAAACTAAACTAAAGTTGCAGCAACAACCAGGTATCTGCTCTAATAGGACTTGGTCCACGTAGCTCCTCCGTGGACACATCTCTAAAAGACAGGTTGTCTCCTCCTCAGACCCATGATGCTTTGCTGCATCCAGATTCATTCTTATTTGAAAATGTCTCCGTCTCCCAGTCTTGCTATTGCCGTTGGTCTTAATAACTCCGCCCCCTCCGCTTACGTAAGCGGTTCTTTCCTCTAGTCCAGCAAAGAGTTGGTGCTACCTTGGAACCGGAGCCAGTTCTTTGTCAGTGGAAACAGAAAGACCGGTTCCAAACTGGCCCAGAACCAGCCCTGGAACCAGTTTGGTGGAAAAGGGGTCGGGGGACGGACGGATGAAAAGGCAAGAAACCAGAGCTGACGGTCGTCCGGTGGTTTCGCTGAGTTTGCGCTGGGAATATTAATACCCCAACGCAGCAGCACCTCCTCCCTCCCGTCATCCTCAGCTGAAAACAAGGGCAGATAAAACAATCTGGTGGCTGCAGATGAGATAAAACATCCCCCGGAGTCCTGGACCGGACCGGAGATCCAAATCTAGTCACATTCCAACCCGGCTGCCCTGAGAACCTGCGAGCGACGGGACACAACCAGCCCTGCAACCATCTTCATAAATATCTGCGTTTAGAGCGTGGGTTGACACGGCAACGCCGGGGGAAGCCCATCACTCAGGGTTTTATCAGACGGACACGGAAGGAGAATAATCGACTCTTCATCTCCCGAGCTTAACCTTTGATCCCGGATGATGGATGTGTCTGTACTCGGAGGACGAGGAGCCATTAGGGATAAAGATGCCAGACCGTACCGGTGTTGGGGGGATGGGTTGGGGGGGGAGGTGCCGCCGGCGTCTAAGCGCTGACGTTAGCTTCATCAAACCCTCCTCCGTCCTCGGAGGTAACGACTCGTGCAGCGTCGTTGACGTTAACGGCGTAGTTAGTGGGACGGAGAGGTTTTAACGCACTAATGAGTACGAACTCGGATTGGATCCTACGAGCACTTTGGTCTTTTCAGATGAAAATGTAATAAAGTTATTGCTGCGGTTGCGTTTTCTGAGAGGAGATTACATCGTCAGAGGTTCGGCTTCTGCCCGCCGAGGGACTCTAATGGAGCTTTTATACTAGTACCTACTCAGCGCGACTCGACTCGTCACGCCTCGCCTTTCCTTTACCCAGATGAGAAGTAGGAGTTTCGAGTGAAGCTGCGGTGACGTTTTTGATTGTGTGATCTAAACGAAGAAGACAACAACACTAAAGATGTAGAACCTGGAGGAGATGATAGATGTGCTGCTGGATCTGTGGCTTGTGTTCCATATCAAGTTAAAAAACGAGAGTGAGAGAAGCTTTAGTTTGTCTCTGCGCTGCTGAAAAGTCAGTTGGGAGCCGCGAGCAGCTATGAAGTGACAGAGCTCCTGGTAGATCTGGTCATTCCTTATCGCCCGTCTAGATCCCTTTTTAATTCTCTCCTCAGCACCAGGTTTATGAACATCTGCACCTCAGAGTTGGATCATCAAACAGACTTTTGCTGCCGTTGCTGGTCGAATAAAATGAACAAGAATCCGTCAGAGTCTCTTTCTCTGATGTCACATCCTGACTCAGATCGTCATCTTCATGTTACATCGTGCCCTGTCTCACCTGGAGAAACCTGGGAGCACTGTGAGGATCATGTTCTTTGATTTCTCCAGTGCGTTCAATACCATCCAGCCGGCACTTCTGGGAGACAAGCTGGAGAATGCAGGGGTTGACAGTCACCTCACATCCTGGATTCTGGACTACCTCACCAACCGTCCACAGTATGTGAGGACACGGGACCACACATCGGACCTGGTCGTCTGCAGTGTGGGGGCCCCGCAGGGAACGGTCCTGGCGCCGTTCCTCTTCACTCTCTACACTGCTGACTTCTCCTACAACTCCCCAACCTGTCACCTTCAAAAGTTCTCTGA
This sequence comes from Cololabis saira, assembly GCF_033807715.1. NCBI lineage: Eukaryota > Metazoa > Chordata > Actinopteri > Beloniformes > Belonidae > Cololabis > Cololabis saira. The sequence continues at coordinate 7,769,199 of NC_084609.1, read as the reverse complement.
TGACTCTGCTATCGTCGGCCTCATCACTGATGAAGACGATAGCGAGTACAGAGAACTGTCCCAGGACTTTGTGGACTGGTGCCTGCAGAACCACCTCCAGATCAACGCGGGGAAAACCAAAGAACTGGTGGTGGATTTCCGCAGGTGTAATAAATCCCCCCCGACACCGGTGAACATCCAGGGAAAGGACATTGAGATGGTGACATCTTATAAGTACCTGGGTGTTCACCTCAACAATAAACTGGACTGGACTACTAATTCCTCTGCACTCCACAAAAAAGGCCAGAGCAGACTCTATCTGCTCAGGAGACTGAGGGCCTTTGGTGTGGAGGAAACACTCCTAAAAACATTCTACGACACTGTGGTGGCATCAGCCATTTTTTACGGAGTGGTCTGCTGGGGCAGCAACATCACAGCTGCAGACAGAAGGAGGCTGGACAAAACAATCAAAAGGGCCGGCTCTGTCGTGGGTTGCTCTCTGGATACAGTACAGGTGGTGGGAGAGAGGAGGATGATGGCTAAGCTGTCATCCATGATGGAGAAGGACTCCCACCCCATGAAGGACACCTTCAGAGCGCTGGAGAGCTCCTTCAGCGACAGGCTCCTTCACCCTAGGTGTATGAAGGAGCGCTACAGAAGGTCCTTCCTCCCTGCAGCTGTGAGACTACACAACCAGCACTGCTCACAGTAGACCACAAACAAAAATGTGCAATACCATTCTCTGGTATTGTAAATATCCTGTAATATCATCTGTAAATATCCATCTGTTTTTCTTTTTGTATACTAGTATTTTTTTTTATTTTATTACTATTTTTTTTTTCTCCTTCTTATTTGTATTATTATTATTATTGTATATACTGTTTATAGTGTTTTTCTATTATTATTACTATTGTATATACTGTTTATAGTGTTTTTCTATTATTATTATTATTGTGTGATATTGATGCCTCTTGTGTTTTGCACTATCCACTTTGCTGCTGTAATCTGGAAATTTCCCCTCTGGGGGACTATTAAAGGATTTCTTATCTTATCTTATCTTATCTTAGATGTCTGACTCCAACCCCCCGACCAATCGGTGGCCTGTAGTGTGATGACATCACAGCCCGACTAAAGCCTGAATTATGGTTCTGCGTCACACCAACGCAGAGCACACGCCGTCACCGTGACGCCATCGTGAACCCTTCAAACTTCTCCGTCACTCCATTTCGCCGAGGTGCAGTACCCCCTGTGACCGCTAATTCGCAATCTTTTCCTGAATGGTTTATCCAACTTTTTCCGGTCACAGCAAATCAAAGAGATAAGGATCACTATTGTGCAAAAAACCAAAACAAAAAAAATCACATATACACGAAGAAAAGAGCGCTGAAAGTTCACGACTGCTTCACTAACCGGAAACCGGAAATGCGTTGCTACCAAGCGAACCAATCACAGCCCTCTCGGTCTGCGTGTGGTCTGCGTCGCCTCGACGCGTAGCTACAATTTTCGGGAGGTGCACATCAGTGACGGCGTCAGTGACGCCGTCGGCGCAAACCACACGCCGTAGGCACGGCGTCGTTTTGACGCAGAACCATAACTCAAGCTTTAGCCGCTTAGAACCTCGGCAGAGTAGCTACAGAAAAGTATCTACTCGGCATGTTACACCCCTAGTGGGAAAGAACCAAACCGAGGCGAGTCGGGCTGAGTAGGTTCTAGTGGAAAAGCGCCGTAATGGTCTCGTTAGGCCAAGCCCCCCAAGCCCGTTTCACTTAAAGGTTGATCCCAAATTTAAGATCCGTTTTTCATGCAAACCTTCCGACGGCTTCCTGGGGGAGAGACGCCACCGATCACCGTGACCCGCCTGCACGTGATTGATCACATCTATCGACCCGGTCCAGCCGGGGTTGGCGGTGCTTACCTCTGGTTGTGGGACGGGCGGCCCATCGGGTTGTTGTGGAGTCCAGAACCGGTTTACGATCGATCCTGGTGGAGGTGGAGACCACCCCTGCCCGTTCCTCAGGATCCCCCGTCCCGGTCCCTGAGGTGCTCGGGTCTTCCCGGGTCTCAGTGGGACCCGCCCCCGACCCCGTGGCCTCCTCTGAGAGGGGGGGGACAGTCGGGGACGGTTGTTTGACAGTCGAGGAATCTACAGGGGGTTGAAAGGTGGCGTCTGAGGAGGCGGTCCTAAGAACATGAGTGGCGGTCACCGTGGCAACCGCTAGCCCTGGGGTTCGGGTCCGGGTTTGGACTGGCACCCACGTCAGGGCTGTGGGAGCTGTGGTTCCAGGGGGGGTTGTGGAGGGAGTGTCCTCTGGGGGGCTCTGCGTGGCGAGCTGAGGTGCTCCTGTGGCGCTCGGTAGTGGGCTCGGTTGTGCAGAAGCGCTGGTACCGGTGCTGGTGCTGGTACCGGTGCTGGTAGATGGAGATCTTCTGAAGAAGCCAGTTGTGGAGGAAACAACGGCCTCGTTGTCGCTCTGAGCTGAAGCTGAAGTCCTCCGGGGAAGTGACTCAGTTCTCATCGTTGGCGGTTGAGACTCCTCAGAAGTGGGTACGTCTCCGGATCCGGTCTGGTTCAGCTCCGCCAGTCCCCCGGCGGCGGCGCCGGCCTCGTCCGAGCCGCCGTAGAAAGGGATGCCGAACGGCAGAGAGGGGAGGGACGGCAGCTTGGGCAGGGAGGGGGTCCACCAGTAGGAGCCGGATTTCTTCTCGGCCGGGGTTCCCCTCCCCGGCGTGGGGCCCCACAGGGCCTCCTCGTCGGCCAGGGCCCGCCGGTGCAGCAGCAAAAGGTACCAGAAGAGGAAGGTCATGGTCCCATGGAGGCGGAGCATGCTGTCGTCGGGGGGACGGGGACGTGGACCGTCACATGTTGGTCCCCATCCCTCTGCTCCCTGAGGCGGGTTCGTCTGGATCCACAACCTGGCCTGGAAGAAAGAGGACAAGACTCGGTGACACAAATGCACAACACCGGAACCTGCAGCGTGGGAGTGAGAGGGGCAGGGTAACGGCCCGGTCAGGCGGGGGAGAGATTTGTCCGTCAAGACTTCTCTCCCTGGCCCTGCCCCTTCTCAACCTTTCCCCGACCCTGCACCCCAACCTTGGACTTGATGATTGGGCCGGAGCTTCGGGAGCTGCGTGCTGGCCTGCGGTCCCCACCCCTGGTCATCCCGTTGCTGCTTCCACCTGCCTACTGTGCTGCTGCCGTCCCTGACCCACCAGTCTGGCCCTCGGCAGGAGGGTCCCCCCTTATGATCCTGGTCCTGCTCAAGGTTTCTTGAGCAGGACCAGTTTTTACCTGCCATTGTTTATGTAATAATTGCTCGAGGGTTTATGTTCATGTTCTGGGTCTCTGGAAAGCGTCTGGAGATAACTTTTGTTGTATTAGACGCTGTATAAGTAAAATTGATTTGAATTGAATTGACACGTTCTTCTTTTGCATCTGCAAATGTTGCCCCCCCCCCCATGACAACCAAAACATGTGGGCAATACTAAGTACCCCCCCGACTAAGCTGAAACCCGGCGATGCGAAGCGTTAGCAGGACTGTAGAGCCAATGTGGGATCTGAAAGGTGCAGATGTCCGAGTTTTGATCCCTGTGGAACTAATACCCAACCACCACTGGTTTACCCGCCTTTCAGGGGCAGGTCTGACCAACTGGTTTGTCTGGAAGGGGGACCTGGTCACTTTGAAGTGATGGATGGACCATGAAGTCATCTGAAAACCTGAGTACTTTTTTAGATTAAAACGTTGCACATGACTGTGGTCTCTTATGACCCCTTTTCCACCAAACCGGTTCCAGGGCTGGTTCTGGTTCACAACTCGTTCAACTTGGGAACCAGCTGAGAACCGGTTAGCTTTTCCATAGCTTGGGTGCTAAGGGGAGCCACGTCATTACGTCACTGCAAACGTCAGTTACGTCGCTGCGTTTGCGAGAAAGTTGAAGCAACAACGTATTTGCTCTAATAGGACTTAAGCGGCTCTTTTCTCTAGCCCAGCAAAGAGTTGGTGCTACCTTGGAACCGTTTTTTCCAAGCCAGTTCTTTGTCAGTGGAAACAGAAAACCCTGTTCCAAACTTGACCCAAAAACCAGCCCGGGAACCGGTTTGGTGGAAAAGGGGGTAGTAGGTTGACCTATTCCTGACAGGATTGTGATCTTTTAGCTTTATTTTCTTCAATCACTTGGAAGGCAGAGGTTTAGTTTCTGGCCTCATGAATCAAGCCCAGGAACTACAACACCCATGCAGCACCCGCTGGAGTCGCCTCTCTGCAGAACACTGTCCGTCACCTGCCAGAAACACCAGAAACACCAGAAACAAGAGCAGAAGCGGTTTGAAACGCTCTGCAATTAGTGGCGTCCAGTCAGATGTGGTTGGAGTTCACGTCCCGCCGTCACAGCGGTTTGAACCACACCCCCATTCAGCCAGCAGTGGTCCCGATGCCCGAAGGTTGCGGGGGCCCCGTACAGAGGTGGGGTCTGGCTTTCTGGCCTGAGAATAGGGAGGGGGGGCCTCCCATTGGCTGGTGGGGGTCTGAATGGTTCAGAGTCGGGAGCCTGTTGCCTCAGTGAAGCAGGAATTCCCCCGGTCAGAACAACAACCTGTGCACTTTAACTCCCCTTAATCCCCCCCCGGCTGTAACCCCGCTCGCTCTAACTCTCAAGTTCACTCGGCCTTTAAAGCAGATGGAGGAATCTAAAGAAAACGCTGAATCTGTCCGTTCTCTGTCGCTTTAATCGTCTCACAACTTCATAGTGGTTCCTTTCACGCGGTCCGAGGCTTTAGCCAGGGCCGTAACTCTCCTGGGGGGCAGGGGTTGACCAGAAACCCCCGCCGCCATGCCTCCCCCGTTCATGCAGTCAGATGTTTGCTTCAACCACCACCGCCGACTTCCAGGGAGTTAAACATAGAGCTGCCCACGCGCTGCCCAGAGCAATATGAACATCCGTTCCCAGGAAGGTGAGGTGGTACCCGACGACGCAGTGATGCGGCGCCGGGTTCACCTGGACCTGACACCTCTCGCAGCTCCTTCACCGCAGCTGCTCTATTATTTAACGAGCAGATCTATAATTTATCCCGGCTAACCTCCTCACCTTCCACCTGGGGATCACTTTCATCCAGCCTCCTGTTGTTGAAGAAAACGTGTCGAGTGAAGCATCTTCCCTGAGTGTCGGCTAGGAATCGCTGCTAGTTTTACCTCTATACCTCTATCTATAGATAGATAGATAGATAGATAGATAGATAGATAGATAGATAGATAGATAGATAGATAGATAGATAGATAGATAGATAGATAGATAGATAGATAGATAGATAGATAGATAGATAGATAGATAGCTGAACATTTTATTACTTGCATCTAAAGCCCAAAACGGCTCAGCTCCGCAGTATTTACAAGACCTGATAGTGCCCTATGTTCCTGGCAGAGTTCTCCGCTCTCAGAGTGCAGGTTTACTCGTAGTTCTTAGAGTATCTAAATGTAGATTTGGAGGGTGGGCGTTCTGCTATCAGGCACCATTACTATGGAACCAACTTCCAATCTGGGTTAAGGAGGCTGACACCACCTCCACCTTTAAAACTAAACTTAAAACCTTTCTGTTTAGTAAAGCCTATAGTTAGTGTTTAGTAAACCTCTAGCTGCTGTTGGTAAATCTCTAGGTAGTGTAAACTCTAGTGTGTTAGAGTCAGTAGTCATAGTTGCAGCCCATAGAACAAGACTATAATAGTTAGTCTCAAATATAGCTTGGTGGTAGATATGCTGCTATAGGCCTCTGCTGCAGGGGGGCACCGACATGATCCGCTGGGCAGTGCCTCTCATCCTTCATCTCCTCTCCTTTACCCTTCCTCTCTTCTCCATTTCCATTTTTATAAATATCTCATAGCTATCGTTTTTGTTCATCGTTCCTGTAGTTTCTTGTGCCGGCCCCCCTTTTCTCTTTTTTGTGCATGTTTGCAGGCCGGAGCCTCGGGAGCTGCTTTCTGGCCTGTGGTCCCGGTCCCCCCCCCCATCCCCGGTCATCCCATTGCTGCTTCCACCTGCCTACGTTGATGTCTGCTGTGCTTCTGACACACCCCCCCCCCCCCCCCCCCCCCCCCCCCCCCCCCTCAGGTCATCCCGCAGCTGCTTCCACCTGCCTGCTGTGTGCTGCAGAGGTCCCCGACTCCCCCACTCTGGCCTTCGGCAGGAGGGTCCCCCCTTATGATCCAGGTCCTGCTCAAGGTTTCTTCCCTCCTAAAGGGGAGTGTTTCCTTGCCACTGTTTGGCTTAAGGCTTTTCTCCCACTATGGGAGTTTTTACCTGCCATTGTTTATGTAATAATTGCTCGGGGGATTTATATTTATATTTATAATTATATTTATGTTCATGTACATGTTCTGGATCTCTGGAAAGCGTCTAGAGACAACATCTGTTGTATTAGATGCTATATAAATAAAATTGAATAGATAGATAGATAGATAGATAGATAGATAGATAGATAGATAGATAGATAGATAGATAGATAGATAGATAGATAGATAGATAGATAGATAGATAGATAGATAGATAGATAGATAGATAGATAGATAGATAGATAGATAGATAGATAACTTTATTCATCTCCAAGGAGAGATTCTGTTGTTAACTCAGTCTTATAAACTCACTTTAAAGCTAAAATGTCCTATTTATAGCTCCGGTGTTAAATTCCCCACACGCCCACAAGCAACCGGCCCGGGATGATTCATCCGTAAATATTAGCCTTCATGTACGGCCCACAAGTGAAGCCTAAATCCCACGTTTGTCCCGGTACTGGGGGCCCCAGGGCATGAGGGGTAAAAGAGAGGGACTTCAGGCCACGCCCACACATGTTTGTGGCCTGTAACTGACTCAGATTGTAAAATCAGAACTCTTGATGATTTAACATCCCCGTACTCTGTTTTACTTTCACTATTTTGAAAATGGCAGGTATGTTTGAAAGGAACGCTCAGCTTCTGGACTTCTGTCCCGCTTCACGTTCGCGGTGCCGACCCTGTTCACGTTTCTGAATCTCACATCGGTTTAAAGGTTCCTGATTCTGCCCGTGTTTCTTTGTTTGACTGTTTCATTGTATCACATTGTCCTGTTTTGTTGCTGCTGTATCTTTCTTGACCTCGTCTCGCTTGAAAGGCGCCTATGAAACAAAAGTATTATTATTATTATGTAATGGCAGGAAATGGTTTTGTCCCTGCGGCAACTCCTTTCATGAGATCAGAGTCACGCTTTTATGTCACGACACGTCCCAAGCACACAGAGATTCCTTCAGATTTGTGGAATCTGTTGACTTTAAGTGCTGCAGATGATGAGATAATATTCTGTTTTGAGTAAATCACGTGTTTATGGGATGTAGAAATCATTAGCATCTTCCTGCGCTGCGTCTCAGCCAGACTGACTTTCACTTTCTAAACTCGGTGCATGCCAGGCCTGCGCAGAGGCGGAGCTAGAGTGGGGGCCGGGGGGGCCCTGGACCCCCCTGAAATCTGATTGGTCCCCCCAAATGCCCCCCAGATGATTGACATATCAGGGCACGCGCACATCTTGTTGAAAGGAGCCAGGTTTTGAAATCAGTGACTCCTGACTGCTATGTCCCTCCTGTACAGTAGTTGGCGCTATGTAGCACAAAGAGTTGTAATCCATCTTATTAGGAGAAGAAGAAGAATCTCCACAGAAGTAGAGGAAGATTTGAATTAGTGTCAGATGTTTATCTTTGCTGGAGTGCCTAAGAGAGTGGCTAAGAGATCGACAAAATAAAAAGAGGAAGAGGGGGAGAAGGATACCCTTGATGGACAGTGAAGTCCTCATTCTAAAGTAAGTTTTACGGTGGTTTCCTAATGAGTCACTTTTTAAAATCACTGTTGTATTCAGATAAGATATCTTTTTGCTACAAGCCACGGGTACCAAGCTAACGTTAACGTTACATCTCATGACGTCTACAGATCACCACTGTCAGTTTCCAACGGCCACTCTATGGAGCCAAATCAAGGCCAAAAGTTTTGCTAATTTGAAAATAAAATTTGAACCTGAAAATATTATTATTATTATACTTGTTTTTTTACAGTTTCAATTTTTTATTTCAGTTTCAGATCTTTTTTTTTCAGTTTCAGATCGTTTTATTTCAGTTTCAGATCTTTTTTTTTCAGTTTCAGATCTTTTTTTTCAGTTTCAGATTTTTTTTTCAGGTTCAGACTTTTGGCCCCGATCTGGCGTAGGGGGCGTGGCATCAACTGAGAGGGGCGTGGCATCATGAGTGACAGCATAACAGAGAAGGCGGGGGACGTTCCTCAGTCATGTTGCCTTCAGGAAACGTAGGTTGCAGAAGTTATCAGTAGAAGTATGATTCAACGCTGTATATACACCCTATTCACGTGATTGGCAGTGGAAAAAACTGATATTAGTGACACATTTCTGTTTAAAAAGCTGTTTTAGACCGTACTTGGCACCAATCGCAGTATAAAAGCAATAAACTATAAACAGCCACACTTTAAAGTTTGACAGTTCCCACTTCCACATACTACCGTGAACGCATTGCAGTATCCGTTTTTTTATCCGTTTATCGTTTTAGTATCTGTTTTTTCCACATCAGCCAGCTAGCTGATTCATGCTCTGTTGGCTTGAATGAAATGTAACGTGAAGATGCTAGCTAGCCTGTCAACTAGCTGAAAAGTTTCAATATTAAACTTAAATCTACAATGGTCTATTTGCCCAGACATTCTTTTGGCTGGCAGTGGGGATTTGATAACATGAAACTTAAATTAAATGTATATACTGTATACACAAATCTCATTTCCTGTGCTTAATATGTACATTTCAACATTTAGAGACTCCAATTGCAATTGATTGTTGGAGAAACTAATTCATTGTCATAGTCTGTGACATAGCTTTGGCCCCCCCAAGGTTAAAAGTCTAGCTCCGACACTGGGCCTGCGTGCCGGGCTGCAGGGCTGCCGGGCTGCAGGGTTGCAGGGCTGCAGGGCTGCAGGGCTGCAAGGCTGCAGGGCTGCAGGGCTGCAGGGCTGCAAGGCTGCAGGGCTGCAGGGCTGCAGGGATGCAGGGCTGCAGGGCTGCAGGGATGATGTTATCCTGCTGCTGTTTTGTTTTTCGCTGCTGCTGTACCGCGACCATCAGAGCAGGGATGCAGGAATAGAGAGAGAGAGAGGAGAGGAGAGCAGGAGACAAGGGCAGAACCTCCATGTTGACATTCAGCCGTGGCGTCGTTGGTCCGGGAGACTCGGCAGCAGCTCTTCTCGCTGTTTTCATGCCCACACTTGATCTGTCTGCTCATCATCGTCAGCCATCTTCCTGCCAATCTGACTTTAAATCGCCCGAGTCTGACGCCAGACCTGCCACCTCACCGTAGTGATGCTTATTAAGAAAGAGAGAAAGTGAAGGACGTAACGAGGCGAGGGGGAAGAGAAGAGCAGGTGTGGGTCTCTGCTGATTGACTGAAATGGAGACGCGGGGATTCACTAATGGCGCTTTTCCACTAGTACCTATTCAGCTCGGCTCGGTTCGCCTTGACTCGGTTTTGCGCTTTCCCACTAGGGGTCTAATGTGCCGAGCAGATACTTTTCTGTAACTATTCTGCCGAGGTTCTAAGCGGCTGAGTCGGGCTGTGATGTCATCACACTACAGACCACCGATTGGTCGGGGGGTTGGAGTCAGACGTCTGAGTCAGGATGTGGAAATCAGAGAAAGAGCGACTCTGACGGCTTCTTGTTCATTTTATTCCACCAGCAACAGCATCAGAAGTCTGTTTGGTGATCCAACTCTGAGGTGCAGATGTTCATAAATCTGGTGCTGAGGAGAGAATTAAAAAGGGATCTAGACGGGTGATAAGGAACGACCAGATCTACCAGGAGCTCTGTCACTTCATAGCTGCTCACGGCTACCAACGGACTTTTCAGTAGGAATGGGCGATATTTTACCGTTCACGATTTACCGTCAAAAAAATTCCCCACGGTAAGAATTTGTCATCTCGCTGTAAAAACGATAAATTCCCGTTGATGACGTTTTTGTCTAAAGCTGATTTATGGTTCTGTGTTAAATCCACGCACAACGTACGTGAAGGAAGGAAGGAAGGAAGGAAGGAAGGAAGGAAGGAAGGAAGGAAGGAAGGAAGGAAGGAAGGAAGGAAGGAAGGAAGGAAGGAAGGAAGGAAGGAAGGAAGGAAGGAAGGAAGGAAGGAAGGAAGGAAGGAAGGAAGGAAATGAGCCTGAAAGAAAGAAAGAAAGAAAGAAAGAAAGAAAGAAAGAAAGAAAGAAAGAAAGAAAGAAAGAAAGAAAGAAAGAAAGAAAGAAAGAAAGAAAGAAAGAAAGAAAGAAAGAAAGAACGATATGAGCCTGAAAGAAAGAAAGAAAGAAAGAAAGAAAGAACGATATGAGCCTGAAAGAAAGAAAGAAAGGAAGAAAGAAAGAAAGAACGAAAGAAAGAACGATATGAGCCTGAAAGAAAGAAAGAAAGAAAGAAAGAAAGAAAGAAAGAAAGAAAGAAAGAAAGAAAGAAAGAAAGAAAGAAAGAAAGAAAGAAAGAAAGAAAGAAAGAAAGAAAGAAAGAAAGAAAGAAAGAAAGAAAGAAAGAGCAGTGTTTTGGGGGCTCCAAAGACTGAATGTGGTGATAGATTTATAGTTACAAAGGTGGAGTTGAATTGGTATTTTTTTTATCGTCATTTTTATCGTTATCAGGATAAATGCCAGAAATTATCGTGATACATTTTTTAGTCCATACCGCCCATGCCTACTTTTCAGCAGCCGAGACAAACAAATAAAAATGAAAAAGCGTTGCCACTTGAAGCTTCTCTCTCTCTCATTTTTTAACTTGATATTGAAAACAAGTCACAGACCCAGCAACGCTATCATCTCCTCCAGGTTCTACATCTTTAGTGATGTTTTCTTCTTCGTTTAGATCACACAATCAAATACGTCACAGCAGAGCCATATATGACCAAGTGACCTGCCGGCATCAAAAAACAGGCCCCTCTGGGGCTTTAACTGACTTTAAAACCGTCGCTGCCGCTCAGACTCGACCGGTCGGGGATGCCGTCGCCACGAGGGCTCACTCAGGCCGGTCCTCGGCCCCCCGCCGTCTGCGGCTCGGCACAAACACGACGTGACGGCTTCATTAGTGAGATTCAGAGGCGCTGCTAAGCTGATTTTTGGATTTGGAGCCAGACCGAGCGCCTCGCTGGTATCAGACGGGTCGCCTCGTGGAGCTTAGCGCCTGCTAAGTGTTGTTCTCATCGATTAGGGGATTAGGTCCTGGTGGGAGAGCTGCAGGTTGGAGCTGGTGGGACTCGTGTGACGGATTCTGGTCCAACGCCAGCGAGGCGGCGGCAGAACCAGCTGACTGGTCACATTCAACATCATATTCAATCAGACACCTGGATATTTTTTCAACCAATTACTAAATACTAGAGACGGACATAACCATGACACCAGAAATGCAGCTCTGGATACCTGATACCTCCAACTCCGAGAACTAATCAGTTATCTATCGTTCAATAATGTCCTGGAACTCTTTACCTCCTCACTACGACGGAGTATTAGGGCCAAACTAAGACAAAAAAAAAAGAAATTACGAGAATAAAGTCATAATAATATGAGAATAAAGTCGTAAAATTACGAGAATGAAGTCATAATATTACGAGAAAAAAGTCGTAATATTTTGAGAATAAAGTCGTAATATTAAATATATTATGAATATAACTTCACAAGATGCTCAATATTCCTCATTTATAAACAGGGAGAAGATGCTCTTCCTGTTAGAGTTCTCATAAATTACCACTTTATTCTCATAATATTACGACTTTATTCTCGTAATGTTACGACTTTATTCTCGTAATATTACGACTTTATTCTATTACAACTTTATTCTCATAATATTACGACTTTATTCTCATTATATTATGACTTTATTCTTGTAATTTCCAATTTTTTTTGTCTTAGTTTGGCCCTAATACTCCGTCGTACCTTACATATCTCGCTCACAAAACAAATTAACTTTTAAAAAACAACTTAAGGTTCACCTAATGCTGCAGACCATACGACTGGGAATTTATTATTCATATTGGAATTAGTAGAATTATTATAATGATAGCAGTGACTGAAAATATATTACTAATGTATGGTATTATTAGTGCTATTTAGTATAATTATAGTGTTATATTATGCATATATAACTGATGTGTTTGTATGTACATGTATGTGTATTATTGTTGTTGTTACTGTTGTTTTTATTATAAGTGTAGTTATGCTAGGAATGTATGACTGTATGTATTTATGTCTTAGATGTTATCCTTTATGCAATATTTTATGTACTTTATGGACCGGAGGATTATTGGTCGTCAAGGCGGCAGCTAATGGGGATCCATCCAATAAGCAATAATCCAATAACCAATAAACCATACACAGGTAGCCGGGTGGACTGGGGAGGCCGCTGTTCCGCCTCAGGGGTCGAGGAGAGTCCGCCGAGGCCTCGGCGAGGCCTGATAAACAGACGTGTGATCCTTTAACAGTGTTAGAGCAACAGAACCACCTCCGGCCGGCCTGTTTTCCCACCAGAGAGTCACGAGTTGTTGCAGAGCCACAAAGAAGATCAGTCAGCAAACGCTGCGGCCAGCGAGTCACGGACGTTACCGTTCTCCTAAGAATAACCGAAGCGAGGCAGCAAGGCAGTGAGCAGCGTCACATGTAAGGCGCCAACAGGTGACACTCGTCCTCCGTTCCCACGACCAGATTACATCCCTGCTCTGCTGATCAGGGGAGCCTTTTAACACATCAACACCTCCTTCAAGTCGGAGGGAAAGGCTTGTTCACTCCATTCTCGTCAACATCTGTTGTTATTTTCTCCATCATTCGTTGGATTCGTCGGTATCCGGAGCAGTTAAGAGCCCAACCTCCTCAGAAATCCCTCGTTGACCCGTCTGAAGGACCTTTACAGCTGATGCCTGCAGAAGCTGCTGGATGTGGTGATGCTGCTGCTTTTAGAGGACTCTCTCTCTCTCCCTCTATCTCTCTTTCTCTATCTCTCTCTTTCTCTCTCTCTCCCTCTCTTTCAGCCGGCCGGTCTCTTTGCCATGGCGACGGCTAAAGCCAAAGACATAGCTCTAATCCCACGGATTTGAGCACCTTTTAGGACTCTTCTGCACACACACACACACACACACACACACACACACACACACACACACACACACACACACACACACACACACACACACACACACACACACACACGCGTCATCAGGTCTGATTACAGATGTTGGCATCTGCATTCTGACGTCACAGCTGCTCATGCGCCCGTGTGTTTACCTCCAGCTGCATTCCTCGGTCTAACAGCATGCATGCGGGACCCGGACCCCCCCAGATCCCCCCCAGACCCCCCCCGGACCCCCAGCCGGCGCGGATGATGGCGTGTCAGCTGCTCACCTGCAGGACGCACGGAGGGAGATGCAGATCCGCAGCCGGCGGCGTCTGTGCTGCTGCTGCTGCGGGGGAGACGCTTTTAGCCCGAGTGGGTTTGACTGGAGCGGAGTCCTGCCTCCCTCCCTCCCTCCCTCTCTCTATCTCTCCCTCTCTCTCTCTCCGTCCTCCGCTCTCTCTATTGGCCCCTCTCTCTCTCTCCCTGCATCAGCCCCTGCGGTCACACCTCAGCGAGCAGATTGTTCATCAGATGCCCCGAGCCGAGGACACCGGGAGGAGGGGGGGGGGGGGGGCAGACAACAATGGTGCGGCGTCCAAAAATAAAGTCCTCTCGTCACATGAGCTGGAAGCCGCTGACCTCCGCATGCAGCTGTTTGTAAACATGCAACATCTGCATGCAGCTGTTTTTAAACATCCAACATCTGCATGCAGCTGTTTGGAAACATACCAACATCTGCATGCAGCTGTTTGTAAACAAACCAACATCTGCATGCAGCTGTTTGGAAACATACCAACATCTGCATGCAGCTGTTTGTAAACATACCAACATCTGCATGCAGCTGTTTGGAAACATACCAACATCTGCATGCAGCTGTTTGGAAACATACCAACATCTGCATGCAGCTGTTTGGAAACATTCCAACATCTGCATGCAGCTGTTTGGAAACATACCAACATCTGCATGCAGCTGTTTGTAAACAAACCAACATCTGCATGCAGCTGTTTGTAAACATACCAACATCTGCATGCAGCTGTTTGTTTGTAAACATACCAACATCTGCATGCAGCTGTTTGGAAACATACCAACATCTGCATGCAGCTGTTTGGAAACATACCAACATCTGCATGCAGCTGTTTGGAAACATACCAACATCTGCATGCAGCTGTTTGGAAACATACCAACATCTGCATGCAGCTGTTTGTAAACATACCAACATCTGCATGCAGCTGTTTGGAAACATGCAACATCTGCATGCAGCTGTTTGGAAACATACCAACATCTGCATGCAGCTGTTTGGAAACAAACCAACATCTGCATGCAGCTGTTTGGAAACAAACCAACATCTGCATGCAGCTGTTTGGAAACAAACCAACATCTGCATGCAGCTGTTTGGAAACATACCAACATCTGCATGCAGCTGTTTGGAAACATACCAACATCTGCATGCAGCTGTTTGTAAACATACCAACATCTGCATGCAGCTGTTTGGAAACATACCAACATCTGCATGCAGCTGTTTGGAAACATACCAACATCTGCATGCAGCTGTTTGGAAACATACCAACATCTGCATGCAGCTGTTTGTAAACATACCAACATCTGCATGCAGCTGTTTGGAAACAAACCAACATCTGCATGCAGCTGTTTGGAAACAAACCAACATCTGCATGCAGCTGTTTGGAAACAAACCAACATCTGCATGCAGCTGTTTGGAAACATACCAACATCTGCATGCAGCTGTTTGGAAACATACCAACATCTGCATGCAGCTGTTTGGAAACATACCAACATCTGCATGCAGCTGTTTGGAAACAAACCAACATCTGCATGCAGCTGTTTGGAAACAAACCAACATCTGCATGCAGCTGTTTGGAAACAAACCAACATCTGCATGCAGCTGTTTGGAAACAAACCAACATCTGCATGCAGCTGTTTGGAAACATACCAACATCTGCATGCAGCTGTTTGGAAACATACCAACATCTGCATGCAGCTGTTTGTAAACATACCAACATCTGCACGCGCAGATGCTGCAAACGTGAAGATCCATGTACCACGTGATGAACAAAATATTACGTAACAACAAATAAATAAAAAATACACATATAAATACATAAGTATAAAAAAAATAAATACACATATAAATGTATAAATGCATAAATAAATACATATAAAAATAAATAAATACACATACAGTATAAATAGATACATATATGAATAAATACACTTATAAGTGTATAAATAAATTAAAAAATACACATATAAATGCATAAATAAATACATACATATAAAAATAAATAAATACACGTATAAATGAATAAATATAAAAAATAAATAAATACACATATAAATGTATAAATAAATACATGTAAAAATTCATACATGTAGAGATACACAATAAAATGATAAAATACAAAAATAAATACATAAATAAATAGACAAATACAAGTAAAAAAAAGAATAAGCCTTTTTCATGAGCCAAACATATATATATATATATTATATATATATATATATATATATATATATATATATATATATATATATATATATATATATATATATATATCCCCATAACTACGTCCCCATAACTATTAAATAAACAACAATAAACCAAAGAGAGAAAAATAAAATAATAATATGGGTGATTCCAGGATGTTGGACCCTCCATAAGACTTTAGAGAGAACGTTGTGCAGCTTTATGAACTGATGATCATCAGACCTCTGGTTGTGCTGGTTAACACAAAGCCAAGAGGGAAAGACATAAGCAGTGATCCTATACTTGGTTCTTTAGTTTTGAGTTTTCTGATCAGGGTTCGGGTTAATGTTGGTGGTCTTGGGTTTTTCTCGCCTCTGTCCTCTTCGGTTTCTGTTAACTTCACTTCCTGTTTTACTTTGAACATCTGTTTTTGTCTCAATGTTTTTGGTTTTACTGTCCTTGGCCTCATCTCCCTGATTGTTTGCACCTGTGTCTCATCAGAACTGTGAGTATATCTTGTCTTGTCTTTCCCTTTGTCCCTCCTGGTCTGGTTTGTTTTGCTTTATGGAACTGGAGGAGTTTTCTTTCTTTTTGTATTCCTGCTTAGCAGAACTTTTTTTTAAAGAAAGTACTTTTATTTTGAAACTCCTGCTGCCTCCTGTCCTCTCTACTCACCTCATAACACAAACATTTACATCACAGTCCTCAGCCCTTAATGTCCAACACCATGGTCGTTTCCGAATTCGCATACTGTACTACAAGTATACACTGATTTGGGCAAAGTGTAGTAAGTAGTATGCTGTATGTGAACAGAAGGAAATCTGCAGTGTGCGAAAAATACCCGGATGTTGTACTGATCTGGAAAAAAATCCGCAGCATGCTTCAGACCAGCCTACCTCGCCTACCATATCCCAGAATGCAATGCGGCCTCGGTCGGGCAGCGCTTTTTTCTTTTTTTTCTTAAAGCTTTATTGAGAAAACAGCTGCAATCGGACAGTGATGTGATGTGAAGGCAGAAAGGACTAGTTACACCGTGGAGAGGGAGAAGGAGGAATATAAATGTAAGTAACTTTAATATATAACCTTTTTTATTCAATTTAGTGTAAGGACAACGATTAAAAATTGTGGGTTTTTAATAGTATGTTAGGTTTTTGTTAGTTATCTTAGCGTGCTTGCTACGTAAATAAAAGTGAACTAAGTGTTATGACAACGTTATATATCGGTAGTTCGTTGTATTTTCATGAAATAACTACTTTTCATTACTGTGTTTTGACAGAGAATTTGTCCGGGAGCTGAAATAAATAGATGCAGAGAGAGGGTTTGGACAAGGAGGAGAAGATGGAGAGAGAGCTACTCGACAGAGAGAAGAATTTTGTTAATAATAAAATAAAATGAAATTCAATAGACTGATATGTTCATTTCAATACATTTATTAAAATCCCTTTCCATCCTTTATGTCATTTCATCAATGAATGTGGTTTTACTGATATTTCAACATTTAAGATAAGATAATCCTTTATTAGTCCCACATCGGGGAAATTTGCAAGATATGGCCTGACTGGAATCAAACCCGCGGTCGGTGTGCGTAAGTCACCTAAGCAACCCGTTGAGCTATAGCTTTGTTTTGTTTGTAGTTTGTGGTTTTGTCTGAATATAAAGTGAAGCTTCACGTTCTCTATTTTTACTAGATAGATGAATAAAGTTCTATCTATCTATCTATCTATCTATCTATCTATCTATCTATCTATCTATCTATCTATCTATCTATCTATCTATCTATCTATCTATCTATCTATCTATCTATCTATCTATCTATCTATCTATCTATCTATCTATCTATCTATCTATCTATCTATCTATCTATCTAGTAAAAACATGAAGCTTCACTTTATATTCAGACAAACTAACGTGACAGCTACGACTGTTAGATTTCATCTATTAAACCAACATTTATTTTCCTAAACGGTTTATTTCAGCCAGCGGTGATGCTCCACAGAGCTGCAGTTTCTCCCCGGGACGGCGCCGTAGTTTGACCCAGCGATCGCGTCTGTTCTCCGGCCGTGAGCTGCTGCTGTTACCATGGTAACAGCTGCTGATGCGGCCGGACCGGCGGCTCTTTTGATCCCCGAAACATCAGATCAAATTACTTTTGTTACTTTTACGCCTGAAAAGATGTTAAAACGTAATAAAGTGGCATATTAACAGCGCTACAGCTGGAATTACAACAGCTTCAGTGTTTCCCAATCCTGGTCCTCGTGGGCCCCTGTCCTGCATGTTTTAGATGTTACCCTGCTTCAGCACACCGTGATAAAAGTACGTGTGTCCTCAACAGAGTTGTGCAGACCTTGGTGACAAGCTAATTAGGACCTTTAATTAGATCAGGTGTGTTGGTGCAGGGAAACATCTAAAACATGCAGGACAGGGAACACGAGGACCAGGATTGAGAAGCACTGCTCTAGTCTGCTTTTAATCTCATCTTTCGCTGACGTTTTGGTGCGAGATGCATTCTGGGATACACTGTAGCATACTGCTGTGTGAACGGTCTGCTGGAGCAGCGTACTGAATCCTTCATTTAGTAGGCAGTATTCAGTGCATACTTTGCAGTATGTAGCATGTAGTGCGGTAGTGTCCGAATTCGGAAACGGCCCATGTTTGTCAGAAACCAAGTGCAGCATTTCAGCAGACGCCCCTCCGACCTTCTCAGCGCTGATTGAGTCAACCATGAACAGCTGTTTTTATCTGAGTATTGTAGACATGAATGTGAGGCCGTCTGTCCGACAGCTAAAGCTCGGTTGACTTTAGGCTGTTCAGCAGGAAACAATCTAAAGCACAACAAACAAAGGCTGGACTCAGGGTTTTGGACTCGGTTAAAGGTCTGTGACTTTAGGAGAGTGAATCCCCAAAAACCTGAACTGAAGCGACGTTTTAAAGAGAAATGGACCAAAATTCCTCAAATACCTCATTAATGCTACAAAAGCTGGATCAGCAAGCTGCTGGACCAGTTTCAATTTAAGCCTCTTTATTAAATACGTGTCAGATTCGTAATGACTGCAGTGCTTCTTCCATCTCTTAGGCAAGGCAAGGCAAGTTTATTTGTAGAGCAAAATTCAACACAAGGTAATTCAAAGTGCTTTACATCAACATTAAAAGCGGCAAGACACAATTAAACAGTATAACAAATAAAATGAAATAATAAGAAAAGAGGTAAAATAATAAAAAGCACAAGTTGTTAAAAAGTAAGGGCAGTAGAGTACAGCAGGTACATCTCATTTTTAAAATGTCAAGAATTACATTTCTATACGGTCAAAACGTACAAAGACCGGGTCAAATACAGTATTACAAAAGTAATCCGTCACAATTCGTACGGTGAATTAAACCAATTTGACAATTCTATGCCACAATGCCTGTTTCCAGGTCTTATTTCACACAACTGACAAGAATTACGTTTCTATACGGTCAAAACGTACAAAGACCTGGTCAAATACAGTACTACAAAAGTAATCTGTATCTCTTATTCACCATCTACGCTTGAGACATCTAATTTCAATATGCCAAGATGAAAAATGACAAAACTTGAGTCTTCAAACTCCCATGAATCAATAAAATATAATCAAACGAATACCCCGAGCGCTAGGAAGTCTATGCAAACCCAGAGCAGGGTAACCTTCGGCCCAGTTGGGGTCATTGTTTCGCATCACCGTCTTATCTCTCAAGACATCTAAGACGTCCAGAGAGGCTGTTCTTTCTGTACCTTCACTTTGGCATGACATTCCTGGACGATCACTGGGATTTTTAAAAATAGAAACAATCAGCAAAGTAAGGAAACATAATTTCCTGACCAGCGCCTGAGTGGTCGTCCCCCCCCAGAGATGGAGCCCCTTACCCAGTTCTAATGGCTCCGGCAAGATGGCCAGGATAAGATACTTCACCTTGGCTCTGGTTTCTATTTCTGATATCAAAGACGTCCGTCATCCATTTGCTTCCCCTTCCAAGGCTGAATGACTGAATGGGTCCAACCTCCTCTAATAGTAACATGCCCTTTCACACATATGCCTGTGAAACCACTGCGACCCCTGGCCTCCGTGGCCTCCGTGGCCTTCGTGGCCCCTGCTAGTCCTGCCGGCGTCTTCGCTGGTGTTGTGAAGCCGTCCTCTCCTTGAACAGGCCCCGTGTCTCCAGCTCGCGGAAAAGCGTGAGACAATGGTTAATTGTGGGGGCCAAGGAGAGCTGCTTTGTGTAAAAACGAGGAGAAAACAATGGGGTGCCGGCTTTGCCATCTACGCAGGACCGACCCGCGGTCCTTCCACTGGGTCTCCATGGCAAAGGCCAGGTCATGACTCCAACATTTATAGGTATTTTTTAACCAGTCAATGTCAATCCCTGAGTATCAGTGAAACTCTGGCTGATGGACGAGTCTCCAAGAGTTTTTTGGGGCTTTTTTGACCCATCAAGACAAGCAAGGTAACTGCAGAATAGAGGGTATGCATTGACGTCACTTCCCCACGGGACCACGCCCCCTTACTCGCACTGAGTGGCAAAACATCAGCAAAAATGGCTGCAACTAGTGGAGAAGACGGGATAAACGCCGATTATGGGCTTAAATTAGCATCAGTTGGACTTGACAGTGACCCGTACAGTTACCCCAAGAACCAGTGATCCATGGATATTAATATTTGGCCATGAATCGAGTTTCCTGATATTTATATGTACTTAATTTCTATGCCGGAGAAATACACGAAGCAAAGCTTGAAGGTATACAAAAGTCTTGACGCTTGGTCCTACTTCAGGGCACGATTTGTTGACGAAATTAAAGTGATGAGGACACCAAACTTTATGATTTGATTGTTTAACGTTAGCTACCCAAAAATCCAACGTTTCCTGATACAAAATGGGAACCGCAAATCCACGTTTCGGTGCCTGGAATCCAGTTTTTTCTGCGAATTGCAGCGATCCATTTGTCTCCCTTAAGCTCTTAAGGAACCGAAGGCAGGTGGAAGCAGCAGCGGGATGACCGGGGGGTGGGTGGGGACCGCAGGCCAGCACGCAGCTCCCGAAGCTCCGGCCTGCAAACATTCACAAAAGAGAAAAAAGGGGGCCAGCAAAAGAAACTACAGGAACGATGGACAAGAATGATGGCTATGAGATACTTGTAATAAATAAAAATGGAAATGGAGAAGAGAAGAAGGGAAGAGGAGAAGAGGAGAAGGGTGAGAGGCACCGCCCAGTGGATCATGTCGGTGCCCCCCTGCAGCATAGGCCTATAGCAGCATATCTACCGCAAATATATTTGAGACTAACTATTATAGTCTTGTTCTATAGCTGCAACTATGACTACTGACTCTAACACACTAGAGTTTACACTAACTAGAGATTTACCAACACCAGCTAGAGGTTTACTAAACACTAACTATAGGCTTTCCTAAACAGAAAGGTTTTAAGTTTAGTTAAAGTTAGTCAGAAAAAAGTTGAAATGTCGAGAAAAAAGTCGAAATGTCGAGAAAAAAGTCAAAATGTCAAGAAAAAAGTCAAAATGTCAAGATTAATGTTGAAGTACAATTTCGAGAAAAAAATCGAAAGGTCAAGAAAAAAGTCGAAATGTTGAGAAAAAAGTCAAAATTTTGTGAATAAAAAGCTTTATTCTCAAAATTTCGACTTTTTTCTTGAAGTGCACAATAAAAAAAAATCTTCCCCTCTCAAATGTTTTTTCTCCTGCATGGCCCTAATACTCTTCCGTACAAACGTCTCTTATCTGTTTTAGTGAATGAAATCAGCAGTAATCGTCGCTGCCGCTCAGATACTTCCAGGTCATTTCCCCTCAGACGGTTTGACCGGAGTATTAGTGTTTATGCTCTACAGACCACATGCCTGCAATGTTCTCAGGATAAATGAGTGAAGCTGACATCACTCAGCCTGACGTTTCAAGTGTTTTCTACTGATGTATTTCTGGGCGTTGTCAGAGTTTGACCTGCGATGACCTGGTGACCTGTGCAGGGTCCTCGGCCTTCTGTCCAAAGAGAGTCTCCAGCAGTTCCTGAATATAAGACCAGGACTGTCCATCCCTGTCCTATGCTACGTCCCTCTATAAAGTCCACTGTTCACCATCATTTATACGTTTTTCTTCTTAAAGTTGATGGATTTGGGGAAAGATCCCTCCCCGGCAGAGATCCCAGCAGCCAGTGAGCACAAATGAAAATACAGTTGTTTATTTCCTGCTAATCACCATGGCCTTCTTTGGTCGGAAATTACAGTCGTAGGACTGAGAAAACAAGTTTAAAACTTACTGAAGATATAATGTATGTCTGTGATGTCCAAAAAGTACGGAAGAGTATTAGGGCCATGCAGGAGAAAAAATATTTGAGAGGGGTAGATTTTTTTCTATTATACACTTCGAAGTAGAAAACTTTTTGCACACCGGATTTGCAGAAAGGTGCGTCGGAGGAGGAAAGCTGCAGCCAAACATAAAAAGAAACCTCCCGCACACCTTCTTCTCACCGTGCACTCATTTATTAGGCCAACGTTTCGGTCATAGACCTTTTTCAAGGCATCCTTGCCTGATGCCAATATTTCTCAATATTTCGACTTTTTTCTCAACATTTCAACTTTTTTCTCAACATTTCAACTTTTTTCTCGAAGCGCATAATGAAAAAAAAAAACTTCATCCTTTAAAATATTATTTTAATTTTTCTCCTGCCTGGCCCTAATCTTGCGTAAAAAAGTATCAAAAGTTTCCCCTGATGAACAAATGTTTCCCCATGTATCTGCGGCTGTACCTGCCAACCAGGCATAAATAGCTGCGCCCCCCAATTCCTCAACAAGTCTGCACGCTGATTAAAATGCAAAGTGACGGGCAGCAGCTTAAAGCGGGATTTCAGTCCCTTGTGTCCGTGTCCACTCAGACGTGGCCCGCCATCTGCAATCAATGAGAGTATGTTTAATGCATCAGCCCCCCCTCCAATAAAGGAGATTGATGGGCCGGCTGAAGCTCCTCCCTCAGACGGCAGGTGTCACCCATCCGCTGCAGCCGTCCTAAATGGTATTACTGATGCAAATTGTGGCCCTTAAGAAAGATGGAGGCTCAGAGGAGCTCGGCGGGATGCAAGGCTGGTGGTGAAGAGAGTAATAAATAAAGATGAGGAGGCCGGCTTTGTCCTGCTTCAATTCAATTCAATTCAATTCAATTTTATTTATATAGCGTCTAATACAACAGAGTTGTCTCTAGACGCTTTACAGAGACCCATACCCAGAACATGACCCCCGAGCAGTTATTACATAAACAATGGCAGGTAAAAACTCCCCTAGTGGGAGAAAAACCTTAAGCCAAACAGTGGCAAGGAAAAACTCCCCTTTAGGAGGGAAGAAACCTTGAGCAGGACCAGGCTCATCAGGGGGGACCCTCCTGCCGAGGGCCAGACTGGTGGGTCAGGGACGGCAACAGCACAGCAGGCAGGTGGAAGCAGCAACGGGATGACCGGGGGTGGGGACCGCAGGCCAGCACGCAGCTCCCGAAGCTCCGGCCCAATCAGC
This sequence comes from Cololabis saira, assembly GCF_033807715.1. Lineage (NCBI taxonomy): Eukaryota > Metazoa > Chordata > Actinopteri > Beloniformes > Belonidae > Cololabis > Cololabis saira. The sequence continues at coordinate 7,746,075 of NC_084609.1, read as the reverse complement.
AAGTCCCAGGTTGGGGTGCAGGGTCAGGAAAAGACTTGTGCTCCGTAATGCAAGCTACAAGCCACCCATGGCCACCTGCAGGACAAAAGAGAGAAAAGGGAGGAGAAGGGGGGGGCAGCAACGGGATGACCAGGGGTGGGGACCGCAGGCCAGCACGCAGCTCCCGAAGCTCCGGCCCAATCAGCAAGTCCCAGGTTGGGGTGCAGGGTCGGGGAAAGACTTGTGCTCCGTAATGCAAGCTACAAGCCACCCACGACCACCTGCAGGTTCCGGTGTCCGGCAAAGGATGCTGCAACATGGACAAAAGAGAGAAAAGGGAGGAGAAGGGGGGGGCCAGCACAAGAAACCACAGGAGCGACTCTGACACACTAAAGTTTACACTACCTAGAGATTTACCAACACCAGCTAGAGGTTTACTAAACACTAACTATAGGCTTTACTAAACAGAAATGTTTTAAGTTTAGTTTTAAAGGTGGAGGTGGTGTCAGCCCCCTTAACCCAGATTGGAAGTTGGTTCCATAGTAGTGGCGCCTGATAGCAGAACGCCCGCCCTCCAAATCTACATTTAGATACTCTAGGAACTACAAGTAAACCTGCACTCTGAGAACGGAGAGCTCTGACAGGAACATAAGGCACTATCAGGTCTTGCAAATAATGCGGAGCTAAGCCGTTTTGGGCTTTATACGCAAGTAATAAAATTTTAAATTGGATTCTGAATTTTACGGGTAACCAATGGAGCGACGCTAATACTGGAGAGACGTGGTCTCTCCTGCTAATTCCTGTCAGTACTCGTGCTGCTGCATTTTGGATCAGCTGGAGCCTATTCAGCAAATTACTTGGACATCCTGCTAACAACACATTACAGTAATCTAGTCTAGAAGATACAAACGCATGAACTAGTTTTTCTGCATCACTCTGTGAGAGGATTTTCCTAATCTTTGCAATATTACGGAGATGGAAAAAGGCTATTTTACAAACCTGATTGACATATGGTTTAAACGACAAATCCTGATCGAAAATAACACCAAGATTTCTCACAGTTGCACTGGAAGCCATCGCAACACCATCTAATCCCTTCCTAAGATGCTCTGGACCAAGAATGATAACCTCTGTTTTATCTGAATTTAGAAGCAGGAAATTTCTGGACATCCAGTCCTTGATGTCCCTAAGACATGCCTGAAGTTTAACTAACGGTTCTGTTTCATCCGGCTTCATAGACAAATAGAGCTGCGTATCATCAGCATAACAATGAAAGTGTATGCCGTGATTCTGGATTATACTTCCCAACGGCTGCATGTATAAACTGAACAAGATTGGCCCTAGCACTGAACCCTGCGGAACACCATAACAGACCCTTGACTGTTCTGAAGAAACCTCATGTACATGAACAAACTGGAACCTGTCAGATAGGTATGATTTAAACCAACATAGAGCTGTCCCTTTAATCCCAACAACATGCTCTAACCTGTGCAGTAAAATGCCATGATCTATAGTGTCAAAAGCAGCACTGAGGTCCAGTAGAACCAGTATGGACACTAATCCCTTATCTGAGGCCATAAGGAGGTCATTCGTGACTCGAACAAGTGCTGTCTCTGTGCTATGATGCATTCTGAACCCTGACTGAAAGACTTCAAACAGATCATTTCTATACAAATAGTCACATAACTGGCTTGAAACTGCCTTTTCCAGAATTTTAGACACAAATGGAAGGTTGGAAATTGGTCTATAATTAGCTAAGGTGTCTGGGTCAAGAGAAGGTTTTTTAAGTAAAGGTTTAATTACTGCGACTTTGAAAACCTGTGGTACATATCCTAAACTTAGGGATAAGTTAATTTGGTCCAGTATTGTCGTACCAATAAGAGAAAAAATATGTTTGAATAGTCGAGTCGGGATGGGGTCTAACATACATGTGGTAGACTTAGCTCTATTAACGAGTGAAGTCAGCTCAGGGAGGTCTATAGGATCAAAACAGTCTAGAGACAAGTCAGAGCCTAGGGAAGTCGCTAAAGCTGAAGAAACACCTACAACCGGCTGGTTGATTTCTTCTCTAATCCTCGCGATTTTACTGTTGAAGAAGCCCATAAAGTCCTCACTACTGAGAGCTGCAGGAATGCACGGCTCAACAGAGTTGTGACTCTTTGTCAGCCTGGCTACAGTGCTGAACAGAAAACGTGGGTTACTTTTGTTATCCTCTATCAACGTTGAATAATAAGCTGTTCTGGCTTTGCGAATGGCTTTTTTATATACTATTAAAATATCTTTCCATTCACGATAAGAGTCTACAGACCTACAAGAGTACCACTTCCTTTCCATTTTACGCACGTTTTGTTTCAACATGCGGATATCTGAATTATACCAGGGAGTTAAGCTCCTGTGGCTAGAAACCCTCCTTTTCAAAGGAGCAACTTCATCTAAAGCTGAATGCAACAAATCAGCAGTGTTACTAGCAAGGAAATCAACATCTGCAGAGGTAGAACCCAGGTCACTGGCCTCGACTACATCACTATTTCGCACTGTCGTAAGATAAGCAATGGCCTCCCTAAATTTAACAATAGCTTCATCAGACAAACATCTGCTAAAATAATACCTCCTATTTTGCACTTCAACATCAACAAAATTAAATTCAAACGTTATTAAGTAATGGTCGGATAAAAGGGAGTTTACAGGTGACACCAACAGACCATCAGTTTCAACACCGTAGGTGAGAACGAGATCGAGAGTATGATTAAAACAGTGCGTCGGTTTATCCACTTTTTGTGAGATACCCATTGATTCTAGAAGAGAATCGAAGGCTAATTTAAGATTATCGCTTTCAACATCCATATGAATGTTAAAATCACCCACTATGATGAATTTATCTGTGCTGATCAATAATCCAGAAAGGAAATCTGAAAATTCAGACAAAAACTCCAGATACGCACCAGCAGGGGGCCGGTACACTACCACTAACACAACTGGCTTCTCTGATTTCCGGCTCGGAAATTTCAGACCAAGCATGAGGCTTTCAAATGTATTATAGTTGCACTTGGGTTCAATTTTTGTTTGGAGACCGGAGTTATAAATTGCTGCGACTCCTCCGCCTCGGCCCGTGCTTCTAGGAATGTGATGATTAAAGTAGCCGGGCGGAGTTGATTCATTCAAACTAACATACTCTTCCTCCTGTAACCATGTTTCTGTTAAGCAGAAAATATCACTCCTGCTCTCTGTAATTATATCATTTACTAACAGAGACTTAGAGCTTAATGATCGTATATTTAGTAGTCCGCATCTAATTTTTCGGTCTGTAATTGGTACCAAATGTGCATTGGTTTTAATTTTTACAAGGTTATCTTGGTTAACGCCTCTATAACGCTGCACCTGGTGAACTTTTGGAGGGCGGGGAACTGCAACCACTTCTATTTTGCTAGGCACCTGGCCAGAGTCGCCAATATCATGTAATCCTACAGTTTTAGAGTCGCTAATTACATAATGCAATCCTACAGTTTTGTTGGCAGGCGTTGGTCCTTGAGAAGCAACAGATGTGTCGCTGAGCCCTTTAAGACTACCCTTCCTCCGAACCGTCACCCAGCTGCCCTGCCTGGCCAGCTGCCGGGGAGCTGCAGGGGAGCGGTTACGCTCAGCTGCTACGGGCCGGTCCGCAGAGGATTCTATCGGACTATGGTCTAGTTGGCCAAACCGGACCTCTAACTGACTAAGCCTCGCCTCCAGCCCTGTTAAACTACAGCTCTGCATCCTGGCCTGGACCCTGCATTGTCAGGGGGAGTGTCTAATAACATTGGCCAGATTTCTAGACATAAGAGCTGCACCATCCCGGGTGGGATGAATGCCGTCCCTTCTAATCAGACCGGGCTTTCCCCAGAATGTCTCCCAGTTGTCAATAAAGTCCACGTCGTTTTCTGAACACCACTGAGACAACCAGCGGCGGAGCGAGAGCATGCGACTAAACATGTCATCGCTGGCCAGATTGGGGAGGGGGCCAGAAAAACCTACAGAGTCCGACATGGTCTTGGCGAAGTTACACACCGAGACAATATTCATTCTGGTTACTTCCGACTGGCGAAGACGGGAGTCATTAGCTCCGACATTGATGATAACTTTACCATATTTACGATTACCCTTTGCCAGTAGCTTCAAATTTGCTTCTATGTCGCCCGCTCTGGCCCCCGGGATGCACCTAACTAAGGTCTCTGGAGTCGGCTTCACATGTCTGACTATGGAGTCTCCAATCACCAGGGTCGGTTTCTCAACAGATGTGTCGCTAAGTGGGGAAAATCTGTTAGACACATGAAGCGGGTGGTGGTGTTCCGTGAGCCCTTTAAGACTAGTCTTCCTCCGAACCGTCACCCAGCTGCCCTGCCTGGCCGGCTGCTCGGGAGCTGCAGGGGAGCGGCTACGCTCAGCTGCTACGGGCCGGTCCGCCGCTAGCTTAGCCTGGTTAGCTGAGGAGGCTCTCGGACTATGGTTTAGTTGGCCGAACCGGACCTCTAACTGACTGAGCCTCGCCTCCAGCCCTGCAAATAAGCTACACTTTAAGCACTTACCGTCTTCACTAAAGGAGGCAGAGGAATAACTAAACATTTCACACACTGAGCAGGAAAGAGGTGAAGCGGTGGGAGCCGGAGCGGCCATGCTAAGATGCTAACGGAGGCTAACGGACAGAAAATGTATCGGTGATTGGTGACAGTGAAAGTTACGGAAGAGAAAATGAGCGAGTGTTGAAATAAAGACAGTAATGTACCAGATATAGTGCTATTTTACCAGAAAACAGTCTAAGTTTTAGATAAAAAGTCGGGAGAGATCTGAGCCTGCAAACGCCGTGAGACGGCAGCAACACAGACCGCAAACACCAGGAAGTGACGCGATGCGTGACGCAATACGTTACCCAATCAGCAAGCCAGTAATTTCCACCATTCCAGCTTCCACCTGATGCTTTTATTTTGAAAAAACAAAACAACAAAATCAATGTTTTTGCTCAGATTTCTCCTTGTGGTTGTGTATGTGTGTGTGGATGTGGGTGTGTATGTATGCACATGTGTGGTGTATGAGTATGAAGGTTTTCTAGAATGATGGTTATTTTAAGAGAGAGACAGCAGTCAAAAAAATAAAAATAAATAAATAAAAATAAATAAATAAATATGATGAATACAATTAATAAACATGATAAATAAAATAAATATCAAATAATTAAATAAATAAATAAGGGAAATGATAAATAAATAAATTAAAAAAAAATATATTTTTAAAGAAAAAGGGTTTAATGCAAGAAGAAATTAGTAAAAAAATAAATACATAAACAAGGAAAAATGATAAATAAATAAAATAAATTACATTTTTTTTAAAGAAAAGGGGTTTACAAGGGGGAGTCATTAATGCAGGAAGAAATGAGAGAGAAAGGGATGATGGGGGAGAGAAGATAAGAAGAGAAGAGAGAACAAACGGAAAAACAAACGAACAAACAAGCAAAAAGAGACCATGATCTTGGGAGGAATCTCCGGCTTATTGAATAACAATATTTAAATAATGTTGAAATGTTTGATTTGGACATTTTCCCATCAGTTTACCAAATGTAAACTTTTAACTTTTGCTTTGACGTGTTGTTTAATTGGGTTTAATCATTGAAAACTGCTCAGTAAGGTTGTGTAAAACATGGACTTCACAACATTTACCATATGTCAGGAAGTCTCCAAAGTCAGCTCCACCTCGTCTAAAAATAAAGCCGCTTGTTGTGGAAGGAACCCGGAGAATAATTGATAGTAGGGGAAAAATGTTGCACGACGTCAGCTGGATTTATATAAAGCAATGAAGTCACGCTCCAGGAGCTGATGAGGTGCTCGGTGAAGGTTCCTGGGCCTGTGGGTTCGTCAGAAAACCTCTGGGGGACATCAAGGACAGTCTGTCCAGCCATTTTACTATCTTTATTTTTAAGTAATATTTGCAAAATTAGCACAAAAACAAAATTATAACGCACGTTTGTTTGTTTATTTCGGTCATTTCCAAATTAAGAATTCTATGGAAGAGTATTAGGGCCAGGCAGGAGAAAAAATATTTGAGAGGGGAAGATTTTTTTTTATTGTGCACTTCGAGAAAAAAGTCGAAATGTCGAGAAAAAAGTTGAAATGTCGAGAATAATGTTGAAATACAATTTCAAGAATAAAGTTGAAATTTCGCCTTTTTTCTCAACATTTCAACTTTATTCACGAAATTTCGACTTTTTTCTCGAAATTGTAGATCAACATTATTCTCGACATTTCGACTTTTTTCTTGACATTTCGACTTTTTTCTCAGCATTTCGACTTTTTTCTCGAAATTGTAGATCAACATTAATCTCGACATTTCAACTTTTTTCTTGACATTTCGACTTTTTTGTCGAAGTGCATAATGAAAAAAAAATCTTCCTCCTCTAAAATATTATTTTTATTTTTACCCTGCCTGGCCCTAATACTCTTCCGTAGAAATTCAAATACAAAAGAAATGAAAGAAGAAAAAAAACAAATAAGCATGAAGTTAATGTTAATATTGCATAAGACCAGAATAACAAGACCGAAAAGGTGTAGGCTGAAGTTTAGCTTATTACCCTTTTATAATCAATTTCTGTCAGCTCCTACATACCGATACAGAGCAGTAAATCAATTAAAAGAAAAACATTTCATACTCTTTTTGTATACAGTATTGAAAACATTTAATATACTGTATAAACCTATTATCTATTAACCTATTACATATTTCAGTTCCACGCTTGAAACGTATTAATTTGGCCAACATTGACCACGTGCAGCGACTTCTATGAGATGGTGAAGGAAATGAATTATGGGTGCAGTTTGCTTACTTCTCTATTGAATATTACTACGTTAAAAAAGGAAAAGCTGCTCTGTCAACCAACTGTTTACGTTTGATCGATGAATAGTTAAGGTTTGGGTTACCGTCAGCTTCTGTGGTACGCTAACTTTGTTGCTTTTAGACTGAAGGATCGATGTATTCCTTCTTGTTTAACTGACAAAAACATTTAGTTACCGGTTGTGATGTTGGAATATATATAATATAATATATATTTTAATATAAGAATGATTTAATTGTGTGTATGTGCCAATAATCACAAAGAAAGGTATTTACTCCATGTAAATATGTTTATTTATGCTGCAAAGTAGGACTTTTTAACATGGAGCTGCAGATTGGCCCCCTAGTGGTCAGTAGAGGATCTGCACCTTTACCTGATTCAACTACTGATGTTTGATACTGACGATTTCCTTTCCGATCCGATATCGAGTAAAATTCAGGCTGGTATCGGCGATACCGATTCTATACTGATACATTGTGCAAATACATCTAATGTGCCCGATAAATCTAAAAAAATTGGTGTAAATAAGTAAATAGCTTAAGGATAAAAGACATCAGAGTCACTTATTTAGCTATTTTCTTTTAAAGTCAGACGTATACTGAGTTAGCGGCCTCATTCACAATATAGCCGAGCTGAAAAAGATGTTTCCATCACTTATCATTAATAAAATAATAAAACCATTAACATAAATAATAGAATAATAAACAAAAATGAGAACTACTATAAAAATGAAAATGAAAAAAGTAGTTCCTACCAGCAGCGTGTCATTTAGACAGAATCTGAATAGTTTAGTTACTTTCCACCGTATTCCTGTTAATGATATACATTACCACAGATGACTGAAGTATCAAAAGTATCGATATTTTAGTTTGAGAATCAATTTTAGAGCAACAGATCTGGTATCGGAAGTATCGATATTTCAGTATTGATCTGCACATCACTAGTTACTGTGACATTTTTAACATCAGTGCCGACTCGCGATGTGGAAGATTGCCAGAGTTTATCTCGTTAAAGGGACTTCACTCCCTTCTTGTTTTCATTTTCTTGCCGTTTGATCAGCTTTGGTTTTACTTTAAGCGATTCCCCCGTCAAGTTCAGGAAACAGAAGTTCTGGGGTAGATTGAAGAAGAAAGCTCCGGTTTGGGGTCAAAAAGGCCCTTCAGCATCACATTAAACCCGCGTATCAGATAATGATGTGGAAATGCTGCAAACGGACTTTAAAGGCTGCTTTGTGCCTTTTGCAAATTATGTTTATCACAGTCCCAAGCAGGTTTATCGTGATTTTCCACGCCTCCCAAGCATGAGTGACCATAAAGAATGATAATTTCCACACTTTCTATCGCGGTATCTGCTTTTTCATCCTCCATTCAGTCCCTTCAGTTCGTATTGTGTCGCTGCTGAACTGAAACTAGTGTAAAAGCCGCTTGCAGGTCTGTCCTCCCCGGGATGTCGGGCGGAGGCCGCGGCTGGGATGACGGAGAGAGCGGCGTGGAAAGGAAGAGGCCGGGAGAAAACGCAGGAAACGGCGATGGAATTTCCACCCTGAAGTGGGTGGAACCTCCAGCCTATAGAGCGGAGACAGGGCACGCTTTTCTTCTCTGCACCCCCCTCCCCGACTTTCCCCCGGCCGGTCAGACAATACGCCCCGCGGTGAAACAATGCAACGAGGAAAGGCCGGGAGTTAGCGTGGCAGCAGTAGGGGGGGGTTCTGCAGCTCTTTTCTTTAAAAGGTTTTCAGGAGGGTCGATGTAAAGCAAACCAGCAGGGATGAGGGGGGTGTTTAGGATGATGGCATGACTTGGAAACAAGAAGCATAAGGGGGAAAGAGGGGATGTTGAGGGCACCGCAGACGTATGGCCCGGGAGGCCAGCGTTGTTATTGTGGGATTTAAAACATTTTTTCTGGCTGACTGAGTCTGAAAGTGTCGGCGCTGGCTGAGGGAACGCAGCCAGACTCTTTTCTGTAGCACAGAGAACATTTTAAAGACAAAATCAAGTCTATCTGTCAGGTTCAAACAACCTAGAACAGGGGTCTGCAACCCAAAATGTTGAAAGAGCCATATTGGACCAAAAGCACAAAAAACAAACTTGTCTGGAGCCGCAAAAAATGAAAAGTCTTGTATCAGCCTTAGAATGAAGGCAAATGGCGAAAGGCGAAATGTCGAGAAAAAAGTTGAAATGTTGAGAAAAAAGTCGAAATTTCAAGAAAAAAGTCGAAATGTTGAGAAAAAAGTCGAAATGTTGAGAAAAAAGTCAAAATTTCGAGAAAAAAGTCGAAATGTCGAGATTAATATTGATGTACAATTCCGAGAAAAAAGTCGAAATGTTGAGAAAAAAGTCAAAATTTCGAGAAAAGAGTCCAAATGTCAAGATTAAAAAGGAAAGGAAAAAGGAAGAAAAAAAGAGGAAAAAAGGAAAAAGAAGAAAAAAAGAAGAAAAAAAAAGAAAAAAAGAAAAAAGAAGAAAAAAGAGAAAAAAGGAAAAAAAGAGAAAAAAGAGAAAAAAAAGAAAAAAAAAAGGTCAAATATTTTTGAAAAAGCTCCAGGGAGCCACTAGGGCGGCGCTAAGGAGCCGCATGCAGCTCTAGAGCCCGCGGGTTGCTGACCCCTGACCTAGAACATCCAAAACACAATACAAAAGAGAGAAAGACAAGAGAGGTTACATTTTTACTTGCAAGGAGAAGGGACAGAGATGCGTTCAGTTACATCTCCTACCGCTCTGAAGCACACTCTGCAGACCCCTCTCTTTTTAGTTACAGCTCTAAGGGAGAGGGAAAACAGCTGCAATTCTTCACGTTTACATAACTCCTTAACTTCAACTTGATATATGTTGCTCCTCCTTAACCTTGAAACACGGTATAAAGCTCTTTGATGACTCCATCTGCAGTCACGCCATCTGACTTCTCTTATCTGCAACAACTGGTCAAACACACACCAACTAATGTTATTTTATATGTAAAGATAATTGGAGTAAATATGAGATTACTTTATGTTTAATTATTCTAACACTATCGTAACCTTTTTTTATTTTTCATGTCAAACCAGTCATCATGTTGGTGTGAAATTACCGTAGTCTCTTTAGCTCTGAGAGGAGATGATATTTATGCCGTTCTGCAGGTTTCGTCAACTCTGCAACACTTTGGCTGTTTTTTGTCCGATTGGTCTTAGGCCCTGTTTACACGTAGCAAAAACTGTGGTGCTTTCATGCGTTTTGGCCGTTCGTTTACACGAAAAAAACCAAGCTCAAAGTCACCAAAAAAAGATAATTTCTGAAAACTCCGGCCAAAGTGGAGATTTGCAAAAACTCAAGTTTGCTTGTAAACAGAGAGAAACTGACATTTAGACTTCAAAACGTCACATTATGTGACAGAAACGTCACCAGCGTCATGTGTGCGACCTGTGTTTACAATTAGTTTGGCCACTGAAGTGTCATTTGTTGATGTTTTTTTCCAGGATTCCGATTGGCTAGCATGACTTTATTCTTCTCGTTACACTGTGTTTGGCTGCTCATAGCACCTTAACAGCTATTTATGCAGGTTTGTGTAAATGATCTGATGTAAATGATGGTATTTTTCAAAACGTAGAGGGGGAAATATCGGTTTTTGTAAATACTAAATACTACTATGTGTAAACGTGGCCTTAGTCGACATTTTTATAAACCTGTTTCCACAATCAGGCCCTTGTGAACCCACCTACTAAAGCCCCCCCTATTTTACTTACAAGGTTTCTTAATGTTGGTGAATATGTCGACCTTTTATCAGTTAAAAGTGGAGTCGCATTCATCAAACTGGCTTTTATTTACTTATTTATTTATTTTAAATCGAACTAACCTCATATCTCAAGGCTTGCCACACAATGGAGTGAGCGAACGGGGGAAGAAAGAGAGAGCGGAGCAGAATCGGAACGACCTCAAACTGCCTCCGACGCCTCGAGTGGAAAGAGTTGATCACGACTGGAGTGAGCTACAAGTAACGTTGCCGTGACGACCACGGATACACAGAGACGAGCATCCAGAAACATTCAACATCCCAGCAAAAGCATAAATCAGACAACTCAGCCTGTGAGCTGCTGCTGTTCAGACTTATTAAAAAAAACAACCAACATAATTATTTGGTTTTATCTGGACAACCATGATCAAGAGTGTAAATATCTAAATGAGCCAAAAATTGACTGGTTTGGTGTTTTATGGCCATTAATGGTAAAAGACTATGACCCCTTCACAGTCCCCAGGATGGAAATTTCAAAGCTTTATGAATAAACCACTTCCTGGAACCTTTATCCCTACAATCAGCACAATCGTAGGTCCAAATGTTACGCTCTTTCATAAATGGAAAAAAGGGAGAACTGAAGCAAATGTTGTTAATGAAAAAAGAAACGCCTTGTTCCCACCGAGCTGTTCAAATGTAGACGGCGTGACAGGAAGATACTTTCAGGACATTAAATTGAGTTTCACGGTCAGCAGTTTGCAGCTTAAATGCAGTGACATGAACAGCATTCGGCCATAGATTGAACGTCTGAGCAGAGACGGCTGTCAAAGACTGTTTTCCACTATTGAGCCAACAAACAGAGGATTGGTGGATCGGTACTCCCGGGATCGAGCCGACGGCCGGAGCTGTTGTCCATGGAAGCGAAGCGTCTCCCGGGTGCAGCTTCGTCGGGATCAGTGATCCATTCATCGAACACACCAGCAAACAACTGAACTTACCCACAACTGGCCCTGTTAGCCACCGGCAGTGACCGGTGGAGGCAAACGGCCTCAATAGGACTGATTTGGCCTGATAGAGAAAAAGCTGCAACAAAAAGAGACCGTACAACCCGAAAAGATATTTATTGGTCCGTCTGTTTGTTTCGCAGTTTGAATAAATTGGAGAAATCTAGATTTCCAACATGTATTGTATTTAATGAAAGTTGGCAGCTTCAGGGGAATATAACGCGGGAAAGATTTTTAGTTTAAAACAAAACAACTACCTAAATAAATCTAGCTACCTTGATTTCTGATTTACATTTCAATGTGGTTATTTTGACTCCAAGGCAAAGCAGGTTTATTTGTATAGCACAATTCAACACAATGTAATTCAAAGTGGCAAGACACAATTAAACAGTAAATAACAAATAAAATGATAAGAAAAGAGGTAAAATAATAAAAAGCACAAGTTGTTAAGAAGTCAGGGCAGTAGAGTACAGCAGGTACATCTCATTCTTACAATGGCAAGAATTACGTTTCTATACGGTCAAAACGTACAGAGACCGGGTCAAATACAGTATTACAAAAGTAATCTGTAACAATTTGTACGGTGAATTAAACCAATTTGACAATTCTATGCCTAAATGCTTGTTTCCAGGTCTTATTTCACACAACTGACAAGAATTACGTTTCTATACGGTCAAAACGTACAGAGACCGGGTCAAATACAGTATTACAAAAGTAATCTGTGCCGATTCGTGCGGTGAATCAAACCAATGAAAGATCACTTCCTCTTAAATTCATAGAGATCATTGCTTCCCTTTTCTTAAATAGTCATATTATGCTTTTTTGTTTCTTTATATAACTTATCGCCAATGTTATTACGATGAATCATCATCTTACTCGTCTACAGGTGGCACGTTGTTGAAAACAATTTTTCTCGTGTGGTGTTTTTCATTTTTGATCATTTTTCCTGCGAGAGATGTAGTAAAGGGAGATATCTGTGGCTTCAAGCAATCTGCAGAGGCAAAAAAACGGCAAACCGTAGTCCCCGGTCAGCCAGTATATGTTCAGGGTCTGAAATACATCAACGGGAGAGTCAGCAAGGTAGTTATACAGTACAGACCAGAGGTTTGGACACACCTTCTCATTCAAACAAATGGGTAAGTGTGTCCAAACGTTTGGTCTGTACTGTACATGTTTGGATATGACACCGTGGCCCAGTGGGTTGGTGGCCATCATTAGCCACCATGGTGACTCTAAGTTGCCCTATAGGTGTGTGTGGTGGTCTGTGTAGGCCTGTGATGGACTCATGGCCTTCAGGAAAGACCTAAAAAAGAAATGCATTGTCCAGCATTCAAATTTGAAGCCCTGTTTCACATAAAATGATGTTATTCTCATCTGTTGCTGGTTTGAAATTAGCTTTGGGTTAAGCCAGGGGGGTCCAAAGTCGGTCCTCGAGGCCCGGTGTTTACAAGTTTTCTACAAACTTTCTGTTTGCACTTTTGTTATTGCACTAAAAATGTGCACTATTAGCTGATGGCGAACATTAATTAGAATCAGGTGTGATAATTCAAGGCAACATCTAAAACTAGCTACTGTAGAAGATGGCTGAGGACGGACAGAATATCATCAAACTGTCAGTTATACTGTATGGTCCTAAAGGTAAATGGTGAAGTACTTTGGCTCCATCTCGTGGAAGTAGAAGGACATTGTAGTTAAATGCCATAGTTAAAACCTGATTGCCTTCGCCCTTCCTGGCGTGGTGAATTTTTTTAGCCCCTTTTTTTGTGAGTGAAACAATTTTTTAACTATTTGACTCGAACCTGAATTGAATTAGATGCATATTTTTGAATGCCATGAACACATGGAAAACAAATTATTATCCAGCAATTCACTTTAATACAAAATAACAAAATGAACTGAATAAAATAAGTATCTTTCTTCAACAGAAACCTGTCCTGCTTAACTTAAAATTGTATACATTAATATAAAACAATAGAAAGAAAGCAGAACATCCTGTAATAGTGCACATTTTTTGTGCAATAACAAAAGTGCAAACAGAAAGTGTAGAAAAAAGAACTTGTGAACTGAACAGCTCAAGGCCATTTTCCATTGGAATTTTATCAAATCAAATCAAATCAAATCAAATCAAATCAAATAACCTTATTTATCTGTTAGGAACTTCGTTTGTGTAAAAGCATCAGCATCAGTGCATGTACAGTTAACATATGTGACAGGACAATACAAAAACAAACCACACAATCAATGTAAAGCAACATCCATTGGGCAATCACAAGTACTTATATGCTGTAAACCATAGCATAGATAAAATAAGAGAGAACAAAGAGATAAAAATAAGTCCCCCATTAAGTGCATAGTAAATACATTAAAGGCAATTATTTAAAAAATATATTTAAAAGCAGGTACAAAAAATAAATAGGTAAATCAACTATTTATAAGTCTGATGGATGACATGGCTCTGTTTGTCCTGAATCTTAGTGATCTGTCTCTGTGACCTGAGAGGAGGAGCTGATATTGACTGTAGGTGTATGTGTGATGTCTGAGGCTATTTGTTGTCCCTTTCGTTTAGTCCTTCTGTTATAGATGCCAATCAGTGATTCGTGCTTCTGTCCAATTATTTTACTGCTCAATGTAATAATTTTGATTTATGGATTGCGGTGAATGTTAGACAGAGGTGTCAAAAGTATTCACATTCATTACTCAGGTAGAAGTATAGATACTAGAGTTTAAAAATACTCCTGTAGAAGTTGAAGTATCAACTCAAGTTTTTTACTCAATTAAAAGTATAAAAGTACTGGTTTCAAAACGACTTAAAGTATAAAAGTAAAAGTAATGTAAGGGGGAAAAAAGCCATTAAGGACAAAAGCCATTGAAAATGAATGTATCTTAGTATAATGAAAATATATTAAAGAACCATATATGTGTACTATTGAGCATTAACATGTGTTTCAGAGAGCAGGAGATATGATGACTAGTTGCCTATAAGTATTGTAATGGTGCAAAAAGTCAAACTTCATGTTCATGTTATCATTTATCCTAACCTTTATTGGAATGTACATCCAAGTTTAGTTGCAGGAATCTGAGGGAACGGATGTAAGAACAAAACTGGACAAGAACATCTGAAACAACCACAACCAAATTCACTCTATCCGGACGGAGCAATTTAACTGGATAGTTTTTTTTAAAGGCCGAAATGAAATAGAGTAACGAGGCTGTTTTTAAAATGTAAGGAGTAAAAAGTACAGATAATTGCGTGAAAATGTAAGGAGTAAAAGTAAAAAGTCGTCTGAAAAATAATTACTCCAGTGAAGTATAGATAACCAAAATTTCTACTTAAGTAAGGTAACGAAGTATTTGTACTTCGTTACTTGACACCTCTGATGTTAGATAAAGATCTGAACCAAGCTGTTTATGTTTAAAGTTAAAAACTGATTCAATGAAACGCTTGTAAAATGCTGTCAGGACTGATTGGTGGACTTGAAGTTTACAGAGTTTTCTAAGAAAAAAGAGGCGTTGCTTGCACTTGGAGAAAATGTCCAATTACTGTCCCCAGATATCTGTATGAGTCGACCCTCTCTATAGGATGTTGGATGAACCTCTCCGAAAGTCAACCACCAGTTCCTTAGTCTTGGTGGTGTTGAGGTCCAGACAGTTCTGCAAAAATGTTCATCTCAGCTTGCAACTGACCCTCTGAGTTAGTAGTGTCTACAATAACAGTGTCTGAGAAAGCTGAGAAACAACAAGCTTCTCCAAGCTCTTCATAACCAGTGATGTTAATGCCACAGGTTTATAATCATTATTACAGGTTGGATTGGTCTTTTTGGCGACTGGACAGGCAATGGCAGATTTCCAGAATGATGGGACGGAGTGTTCTTTCTGACTATTTTTTGACTCTCACAGTAATATGGGACAAAGTGCGTCCCCTTTCAGCTCAATACGGGACGCATACTTAAGTTTATAAATAGGCTACGGTACGGCTCTGTTTTTCCAGGGATGGTTGGCAACAGTACTCAAGGACCAGGGTTGGGAAACACTGAGTTATATGGTTATTTTTGTTTTACTTTGTTTTACTACTAGCCTACAGTCATGGCCTTTGAGGCACAAATATGTTTACAAGTTTTCTGCAGACTTTCTGTTTGCACTTTTGTTATTGCACTAAAAATGTGCACTATTAGCTGATGGCGAACATTAATTAGAATCAGGTGTGAGAATGCAAGGCAATTCTAAACATCTAAAACTAGCTAGTGTAGAAGATGGCTGAGGACGGACAGAATATCATCAAACTGTCAGTTATATGGTCCTAAAGATAAATGGTGAAGTATTTGGGCTCCATCTCGTGGAAGTAGAAGGACATTGTAGTTAAATGCTTCGTCGATCAGGATAAAGTGGTTTTATATGATGACCTTTTCAATGGTTCCCTATGTGGCCGCTTGAATGTGCCTGGTGGCCTTGTAGTCAAGACCGCCTAAATCGAGACCAAGACAAGACTAAGACCAGTCTCGAGAACTACGTACAAGTCTGGTGTGTGGTGGTCTGTGTAGCCCAGTGATGGACTCGTGGCTTTTCGGAAAGACCTAAAAAAGAAATGTATTGTCCACCATTCAAATTTGAATCCCTGTTTCACACAAAATGATGTTAATCTCAGCTGTTGCTGGTTTGAAATCAGCTTTGGGTTAAGCCAGGGGGGTCCGAAGTCGGTCCTCGAGGGCCAGTGTTCTGCAGGTTTTAGATGTTTCCATGCTTTAACTAGGGTTGCCAACCGTCCCTTGAAAAACGGAATCGTCCCGTATTTATAAACTAATTTATAAACTAAAGTATGCATCCCGTATTGAGCTAAAAAGGGATGCACTTTGTCCTGTATTACTATGAGAGTCAAAAAATAGTCATAAAATACCAATGGAAAATGGCATTTAGCTGTTGAGTTCATAAGTTATTTTCAGAAAGACCGAAAAAAGAAATGTATTGTCCACCATTCCAATTTGAAGCCCTGTTTCACATAAAATGATATGTTATTCTCATATGTTGCTGATTTAAAATCATCAAACTGTCAGTTATATGGTCCTAAAGGCAAAGGTGTCAAGTAACGAAGTACAAATACTTTGTTACCTTACTTAAGTAGAAATTTTGGTAATTATACTTCACAGGAGTAATTATTTTTCAGACGACTTTTTACTTTTACTCCTTACATTTTCACGCAATTATCTGTACTTTTTACTCCTTACATTTTAAAAACAGCCTCGCTACTCTATTTCATTTGGGCCTTTAATAAAAACTATCCAGTTAAATTGCTCCATCCGGATAGAGTGAATTTGGTTGTGGTTGTTTCAGATGTTCTTGTCCAGTTTTGTTCTTACATCCGTTCCCTCAGATTCCTGCAACTAAACTTGGATGTTTATTCCAATAAAGGTTAGGATAAATGATAACATGCCTCTGAAGTTTGACTTTTTGCACCATTACAATACTTATAGGCAACTAGTCATCATATCTCCTGCTCTCTGAAACACATGTTAATGCTCAATAGTACACATATATGGTTCTTTAATATATTTACATTATACTAAGATGCATTCATTTTCAATGGCTTTTTTTTGTCCTTAATGGCTTTTTCCCCCTTACATTACTTTTACTTTTATACTTTAAGTAGTTTTGAAACCAGTACTTTTATATTTTTACTTGAGTAAAAAACTTGAATTGATACTTCAACTTCTACAGGAGTATTTTTAAACTCTAGTATCTATACTTCTACCTGAGTAATGAATGTGAATACTTTTGACACCTCTGCCTAAAGGTAAATAACGAAGTATTTTGGCTCCATCTCGTGGAAGTAGAAGGACATTGTAGTTAAATGCTTAGTCGGTCAGGATAAAGTGGTTTTGTATGATGACCTTTTCACTGATTCCCTATGTAGCCGCTTGAATGTGCCGTTATAGCCATAACGCAAGGGAAAGACATACCATTTAAACGACCAATGAACAATACATGGATGGATAGTAATTTTAATTTCATTGCAGGTATAAACTAAAGGCGATAGGTGTCGATTTCAGACAGTTATTGTGTCCGTTTTTATGCATTCGGCGGGAGCGCGCTCGCCGACCGTTGGCTGCGGAGAAAGCGCGTGCACGGAGCTGCCCGGTTTGGAAGTGGGGAGCCGGTGTCGCTACCGCGCATGCGCGGGGCGCCGCTACCTTTACCGGGTCCCGGTTCGCCGTGCACAATTTCATGTGCGCTCCTATTTCATCCTTTACGGTAAATGAATGAATGCGGCTCAGAAGTAATGCAGATATTTTTTTTCATATACCCATATGGTATATGAAATCATATTATACATATTATCATAATATTTACACACTCTTACTGTAAAAGAAAAGGATGAAACACTTTTTTTTAAGATCTAAACTTCAAACACCTTACTTTTCTAAAAAGGTCAGTCGCCTTTTTCACTTCAGGTTCTGCTTTGCAAAGACTATAAAAATGAATTCTCCCATAATTTCACCCAATACCTCATATACCCCTCTTCACAACTACAATCACTACAGGCACAGTGAATTTCAAACAATTTAACTGTACAAATATTGAAAAATTAAGATCTAAACTTCAAACATTTTACTTTTCTACAAAGGTCAGTCGCCTTTTTTGGTTTAAGTTCTGTGTTGGAGAGACTGTAAAAATGAATTCTCCCATAATTTCACCCAATACCTCATATACCCCTCTTCACAACTACAATCACTACACTACAAGCATGCTTAATTTCAAACAATTCTACTGTACAAATATTGAAATATTAAGATCTAAACTTCAAACACTTTATTTTTATACAAAGGTCAGTCGCCTTTTTTACTTCAGGTTCTGTTTTGCAAAGACTAAACTAAGTTTAGATCTTAATATTTCAATTTTTCCACAGTAAAATTGTTTGAAATTCAATATGCCCCTAGTGATTCTAGTTGTGAAGAGGGCATATGAGGTATTGGGTGAAATTATGGGAGATTTCATTTTCATTTCATTTCATTTTATTCTTTATTTCATTCAAAAAATAAAACAAACAATTCAATACAAATACAAATACAAATGTTCATAAATTGTGAATGAAAAGGGAGCAGAAAAAAGAAGAATCTTATCTAATCTGCCCCCTTTTCCAATAAATACATTCATAAATGACATAAATTACAAATTAAAAAAAAAATATATATTTTTAGGCATACTCTGCAACACAGAACCTGAAGCAAATAAAAAGAAAGTGTTTCATCCTTTTCTTTTACAGTAAGAGTTTGTAAATATTACGGTGGAATTATGGTGGTAATCAAGGTAATGAAAGAAATATATGAAAAAAAAACCCACATCTGCATTACCTCAAACTCAGTACTTCATATCTATAATTCATAATTACACTGTATATTTTATTTATACCACAGTCACTCTAATGTACATTTTTTCTGACATTCTTATATTTATATATTTTTGGTACATTTTTTGCATATTTCTTGTACATATTTATCTTATCTGTTCATTTTATTTTATTTTATTATCCTATTTTATACTTCAACGTCTTGCTGCTCAGTTGCCTTGAAATTGCCCCTCGGGGATAAATAAAGTTTTTCTGAATCTGAATCTTTCTGTTTCTGAGCCGCTTTCATTCATTTGCCGTAAAGACGGAAATAGGAGCGCACATGAAACCTAGTACCGGCTGGTTTGACCACGTACGAATGACGGCTGAGCTGAGCGGCAGCTGCGCGACCTCGGGGAGATATTTTCCGTTCAACCCCCGGAGGACGAGGGCGCGGCCAGCCCGCCAGCATGGGGAACCTGCGGCTCTCCACCGGGTAATAATATATCCAGGCTTAACTCCTGCACCACACCGCGCTTTGTTGTCAATATGAGGAAATTAAAAGGAGAAAAATGGGCTTTCCATGCGTCCACATGTGTGTAGCGAGATTTAAAAACCATTCACTGAGCTTTCTTTCCTTGAAACGTGAAAATTACTGATCCTTTTCACGGAAAAATGCCATTCAAAGCATTTATATTATTTTTCTGTGGGCAAATATGTCAATACCTTGTATCTAAAAATAGCACATATTTGAACTCTAGCCTATGTGGTTAAAAATTTCATTGAATTAAAATTAATAACATCTGGCACATTTCACAGTATAAAACAGTCAGAATCAGAATCAGCTTTATTGGCCAAGTTTGAACATTGCCCAACAAGGAATTTGACTCCGGTTATTTTGCTCACTGTACAGGACTGTCTCAGAAAATTGTGATAAAGTCCTTTATTTTCTGTAATGCAAAAATGTCATACATTCTGGATTCATTACAAATCAACTGAAATATTGCAAGCCTTTTATTATTTTAATATTGCTGATCATGGCTTACAGCTTAAGAAAACTCAAATATCCTATCTCAAAAAATTAGAATATTCTGGGAATCTTAATCTTAAACTGTAAACCATAAGCAATATTAAAATAATAAAAGGCTTGCAATATTTCAGTTGAATTGTAATTAATCCAGAATGTATGACATTTTTGTTTTTTTTAATTGCATTACAGAAAATAAAGGACTTTATCACAATATTCTAATTTTCTGAGACAGTCCTGTACCCAAATTTAAAAGTATCAACATTAAATAACAAATGTACAGTAAATAAACAATGTGGCACTTACTAACATATATACAATTAAAAAAGTGAAAGGTGCAGCAGTATGAGGTAGATATGATAGATTATTGGGAGACTCTATGAGTTATGAGAGTTCATCAGAGCAACAGCTTGGGGGAAGAAACTGTCCTTGTGCCTGGAGGTTTTAGCGTAGGTTTTAGTCCTGCATGTGTTCAGTGTAGACTTGTAGTCAAGGCCGCCTAAACCAAGACACACCCAAGGCCAGATAATATCAACACCAAGACTAGTTCAGCTCAAAACCGAGACAAAAACAAACCTAGTAATGTCCTGATCCTGCGTGATTGTAGAACATCAGCTCCATCCTGGTTCAGCTAGTTTCCATATGAGCTTGTTTTCAACTGCAGCACAATAACACAGAGAAGTGGATGATGATGTTGAACTCACTATAAATGTTTTCATCCATCAGCTGAGATCAGATATGTGTGGCGACTGCACTACCGCTATTTCTACACTATATGAGGATTGACTCCAGTGCTTTTAAGGATTGACACGACTACTAACTAGTCCCAAAGTCCTCTAGCAGAATAACCAGCTCCAACACCCCCCTCCACCTCAGAAAAGTCATGAATAGTAAATGTTACTGATTTAAATTGGACTGAATTTGGAGATGAAACCTGAATTTTAAATATTAAAGATACAAGTATAACTTGAAATTGCATTATTTACCATTATAGTAATCAGATTACACCGTATATCAGTATCACTGAAATGGACCTGATGCTTAATCAATCACAACGATATCAAATATTATTCATATATTTATTCAAACAAGGCCGTTATAAACACAAAACTGTAATTAAATACAGACACATGCAGCTGTAGCAAAACATTAAATCAGATGCAAAATACAAATAGTTTACAAAACTGTACATAAACAAGAGGAAGAACTGCTGATCACCAGATTCTGTCTCATTGGTGCAACGGCATCTCAATTATCCGAGTCCGAGACCTGGAGAGGCCGAGGCCGAGACAAGACCAGGACCACAAAAAAGTGGTCTAGAGACCAAAACCGGTCTCGAGAACTACAAGTCTAGTTCAGTGTAATGACTATAAGCATATTTAAACTTGTTGCCATGGCTTAAACGGACAACATGATGAAAATATTTTTATTTGGCTGCAGAAATATTATAAAAATAAGTTGTTTAGTCCAGAAACTTAGTTGAGGCAACACAACTAAAACTAGATAAATACAACCTTAGACGAGATACAACATGTGAAATATTAGATGAGACCATGAATGCCGTTATTTCTGTTGAAAAAGTGCAAAAGCGGTGTATATACAGGACTGTCTCAGAAAATTAGAATATTGTGATAAAGTTCTTTATTTTCTATAATGCAATTTTAAAAAAAAAAAAAAAAAAAAAAAAAATGTCATACATTCTGGATTCATTACAAATCAACTGAAATATTGCGAGCCTTTTATTATTTTAATATTGCTGATCATGGCTTACAGTTTAAGATTAAGATTCCAATAATATTCTAATTTTTTGAGATAGGATATTTGTAAGCCATGATCAGCAATATTAAAATAATAAAAAGTTTGCAATGTTTCAGTTGATTTGTAATGAATCCAAAATGTATGACATTTTTGTTTTTGTAATTGCATTACAGAAAATCACAATATTCTAATTTTCTGAGACAGTCCTGTATATAAGTATCAAGGACGGTGGAGATGTGATGATTTCCAGACCTTCACTGGATCGAAATCCTGCATAAAAACGTTGGGAGGCTTTTGCATGGAACAATGTTGGCGGTCGTCAGTAAATTCAGGCAACAACCCAAAGAAAAGTGGGCCAAAGTTCCTCCAAAATGATGCAAGATCATACAGAAAATAAATATTTCAAGTTATTGCACAAAGGCCTTTTAATCATGTTGTGTAGACACATCAGGCGTATCTGAAGGCCAGCGATTGATGCTGAATAGCCCTGAACCCGTCTGCTCGTTTTAGCACAGATTAGACCAGTGGTTTCTGGTGCCCCACCTTTGGTTTATATAGGCTCTCTTGCCGCCCTCGGTAGAAAATCCACGGGGGACCCCTCCAACTAATGAATCAACCTCTTATAGTTAATAATCTATGGAGAGAAAATCGACTCGAAACATTTGTGTGTGCTGATGGTCTGATTTGTGCCTAGTACTTGATTTGTGCGTATTATTAGATTTGTAAGTGCGTAACTTGCTCAAAGTTACGGACAAAACAATATTTACGAATTCAAAAAGCCTCCTACACACACAAATCGTTAAATACGCACAAATGGTTTTGAGATTATTTTCCTCCAAAAAGCCTCACAGATTTGTCCTACATGGTGCGTTTAAGGACTGGTGGAAAGCTGGGTCATCTGAGTTTTCATGTGAATTAAGCGTTATTTCCCTCGATACTTAGTTACCGGTACCTACCCTAAGAAGGTAAACCTACTTCAGATCAAATCTAATAATACGTCCAAATCAAGTAATACGCACAAATCAGATGATACGCACACAAAATCACGAGCTGCGCACAAATTAAGTAGTATGCATATACTAATGTTTTGAGTCGATTTTTCTCTCCATAATAATCCGACACTAATGAAAAATGTGAAAAAACTTTTTTTATTTTCTTTTTAAATAGTGAAAACAATTTTTGCCATTCATGCACCTTAAGCCGGGCAGACACTGTGCGATTATCGGCTCGTTTTGAGCCGATTTTCCAGTCGTGCGACTTTTTTTTGATCGGGCCCGATTTTGACCCAATCGCTGGTCGTGCCTCGTGCAGTGTACGTGGGGTAACGACGAGAGATTAACACCTCACAACGAGAGATTAACACCTCACGACGAGCTCCCGATCACAAATTGTGAGGTCGCAAGAAAATCAAGCGTGTTTGAAATCCTGGTCGCTCCTCGTGAAGGAATCGCACAGTTGAAGCAGCTATGACCCGATTTGCCTCATCCTTTCACAGAGAGCATGCGCAATATCTGATGTCACGTCAAAAAACTATTATTTGTAGTTTAAGTGTTGCAAATTCACATTACAAATCATGTTTTAATAGCAAAAAAAGACCGCATTTTCACGTACGGTGCGGGTCGCCGCGTACCCTACGCCGTAGGCTCTGCGTTGGTGTAACGCGGAACCATAAATCAGCCTTAAGTGTGTGCTCTGTGTGCTGTTCGGAACGCCTCTTTTTTCTCTTCTCATTTTGCTGGGACGCCGGGTTCCTCCGCCGAGACACAACTTTTGCGGTATGCGTTCTTTGTTGTGTCTAAAAATGATGCGCAGTGCCTGCCCAATCAGAAACGGTACAGATATTTTGGGATTTTTTTATATATATATAAAAAAAAATAAAGGATCCCATAGGCCCATGGGCAGGACGCACGTTTGGGTGGGCACAGCTCACCCCTGCCCCTAAACCGGCCTTGAGTTCCAGTACTCAGAGGTCCGACGGGAGGATTATGATCGTATAGTGTGAGCAGACGGGTCGCATCAGAGCATCAGCTCGTACAGTGTGAGACCATAAATCGTGGGCACTGAACTTTTGAACTCCGCGATCTAGTCGTGCAGTGTGAGATGGGGCAGTCTCATACGATTTAAAATATCGTACAGTGTATGCCCAGCTTTAGTAGCACTGATGTGGAAAAAAGGTATCTGACACGTCTATGTAAACACATTTAACCACTAGGTGACTGCGATACCTAAGTAAGACTGAAATAATATAATAGCACTTCAAAATAAAGGCTTGGGAATATGGCTCGAGTTAGTGAATAATTTAATCATCTTTTGTGTGTAAAAGGGTAAAAACGTACGTCCCAGAGAGTCTCCAAAACGGCAGTTTTACAGAACAGAGCTGGTTTTGGACTAAATAACATCCAGTTTTTAACATGTGTAAGAGAGTTAAACCCAAACTGCACAGACCTGACACCGGCCGGCCCCTAACGACCTCACAGAGGGACGGGAAATTTCCACCAGAATTCCCCACTTCTTATTTTATTTAACTAAAAAGAAATATCTGCATTCGACACCAACTGAGATGTAGAGATGGATGAAAGTCATTCTGAGTAATGAATGAAGGGGGAAAACCCAGAACCACCAACTGCAGAACAAAGAAAATAAGGATGTAAAACACCAGAGTGAGAAGATTGTAAAGACGTCAGGGCAGCTCCCGCTATCGTCTTATGAAAACAAGGACTCACACGGCAACACAAACATCAGAACCACACACAAATAATCAGAACTCGATACGTCGGTTTGTTATAAACATGCAGGTTGGTAGGACTCAACCTTCCAGTGGTGACAACTCTTTCTTTTCTTCTCGTTATTCTGTCTTTTAATATTTACTCAGGTGAAGTCGGGTTGGCCATCTCAGAACTACTTATGAATACAATCAAATTGTATTGAATCAAAGTGAATTTGAAAAGGCAAGCAGAGGTTTATCCTATACACCAAATAATCTTTAAAAAAAAAAGTGAGTCAGAAAATGCTTAAAACTAACAAATAATCAATAACAATCAAATCTGAGCAACCAGCAGTCCACGTGAGGTCACAGAGGTCCCAGGACTGGTCCTAACCATGGCAACGATGAACAAACATTTATGTTCTTAATTTGAGAAACACAACGTAATGCTCAGTAATGGCATGTTGAGTTTGAGATTAATAAGCCTCCCAGGTTCACCCTTGAATGGCCTTCGTTGTGCACGCAGGCGTTCCAAATGATCCGAATCCTTTAATGATTTACTTCGTTGTTCATAGATGTGCAACGTCTCCAAAAAACTCACGAGACGTTCCCATCTTAGAGTTATTTATTAAATAACTACACAGGTTACTGTGGGCCGTAACCAACGCCAAACAACAAAAACCGTTCACTCCTCACTCCTGTTACTCCTCCGTTGCGCCCGTTGATTACCTGTAACCACGGTAACCAAGCGGCCCTGAGGCGTTCGAAGACACCTGGACAACACAACACTTACTAAACTGAACAGTTAAACATTCCACATTACAGTTCGTTACACTTAATCTTATCTTATCTTATATACCACGGCTTCTATTCTAAAGCCTTATCACAGCATATCATTCCACGTCAGGAAAACAACAATGTATCCTTGACAACAACCAACTGTTACATACTTTTTGACGGTTACAGCAGGTAGCAAAAAGTAGCTGGTGTTAAAGTTTATTTTTTTATTTTCGTTAACAATTAATTAGGCATGTTCACGGTAAACTCGGAACTCCGGGGAGGACGATGGATGAATGGATTGACAAGTGCCTGTCTCCGAAAAAATAAAGACGAGTAAAAGACGACATGCGGAGCTGACATCTGGAGAGATGGGACTATTTTTTTCCACAGTGGGGCTACTTTTACTGGATAATATGTATTTCTGATTAATTAAAAACAACATAAAATAGATTGTGTATTCCTCTTTCATATTTAAATTATTGGTAACCGTTATATAAAAGCAATACATCACTACGGATCAGGCCAGAGAACACCCCTCAGCTGTGATATAATAAGCGTATACTAGGAGTGTCAAAAAATATCGATATGCATCGTTAATCGGTGTTTAACACCAACGATGCGACTACATCGGTGCACGTTGAACTGTATCGGACCAAATAAAGCATAAACGGGACGTTGGTTCGGTCCTAGCGTTGGGAATCGATGCACCGAGTAACTGCGGTAAAAATACAGATCTACAAGCCCACAGTGCGTTGCATTTAGGCAGGTTGTGAGCTTGGAGATCTGCTCCTTTCCTACTTCCGGCGCAGGACACCGGCACGCGCATATCACCACACGCATGACGCTGTAAAATGTGCGACACGAGCGAACGTAAACACAGGCTGGCTGCAGCATTGAGCATGGCAAACGATGAACGGTGAACGGTGAACAAATATACAGTGGAGGAACACATCTTAAATCTTTTGTTTGGAAGACGTTTGGATTTTATAAAAAGGGAGGAAAACTGGACACAACTATGGCCATTTGTAAGGTATGAAATTGATTTTGACATAACAGCAGGCCCATTTTATAGTTTAATTTTGTGATCTGATTTGTGGCATTGTTGAGGAATTTTGAGGAGATTTTCATTGTTAGTTTGGAGCTTTGCAAAGTACAATAATTTTGCACTGTACTGAAGCCAGAAGAGGGCTAAGCCTTATTTTCTAGACCTTTATATTTCTCCACCTGACAAAGTAAGTACCTGCCAAAGTGAATCTCTTAGAAATAGGTGTGTGAGACAGAGACTTCCATTCCATGTCAGAATGTATAGTACAGTAGTTTATAGTTTTGTATTTGTATTCATGTTGGTGTTTACTGTTTAGTATTGGAATAATAAACATGACATGATTCATTTGTCATCCAGACATCCGCCTTTCTTTACAAAGGTATTTTTTATTTTGTTTTCCCATAGTCCTTTATGAGATAATATCAATTTATTACTTGCTTGAGCTTTTTAATGAAAAGTTTTAAAAAATGTATTAATATATCAGATCGCACCGTATCGTATCGAATCGCATGACATTGCATCAAATTCCACAAAATCGAATTGCATCGAAATTGTACCAAATCGTATCGGATCGAATCGTATGGTCTATAAAATGTATCGTCCCTGACTCGCATCGGAGCCCATATATCGGATACGTATCGCATCGTCTTGTAAGGGAGAGATTCACACCCCTAGCGTATACCATGGCCTATTGATGGTGGTGATGGTGATGTATTGCTTGAAGTGTATTGCTTCCGCTTACTGATTCAACCTTGAAATCTTGAAAAATCTGAAAAGTGTTCGTCTTAAATTGTGAAACAGTTTGCTTGTGGAGTCTAAATCCTCATATTTGCCTGTGTTGCCCTCTCTGGGATCTTCCTTTTGTACCCGGTCATGTCATTGCCGATTATCCACATCCTGTGAGGTTTAATGTCCAGTTTAGTCGACATGTTATTGTTTGGTACATTATGTAAATGTTGGGTCTAAACTCTTCTGGAAGAGAAGAGTTGACCTTGTGCGTTGGACGCTGCACCAAATGTTGACAGGGATCGCAGATCTGAGGTTTATGAACTTATAGAGGGAATGCAAATGACGTCACAGATGCGACTTCACAGCGGGTTTCGCCCACTGAGTGGCAGAAAGACTGAGTGGCAGAAAGACTGAGTGGCAGAAAGATTGAGTGGCAGCGTAAACTTTCAGTGTGAGCAACTCGAAAAACATCTAAAATGGGAAAGAGCTGTTGTGCGTAGGGGTGGGTTAAAAATATTGATATATCGATATTTTATCGATATGCATGTGTAGGAACGATTATCGATACATAAATCCAAGTATCGCTTAAAAAAAAAATATATATATATTTTTTTTAATCCCGATTTTTCCCCCCATTTTATCACCCAGTGCTCCTACCTAAGTCAGTCCTGGGTATTGCTCCATCTACCAACCCCGGGAGGCCCTGCACTGAGCTCAAGTCTCCTCCTTACTTGAGGAGTGAGCAGGCTGCTTCTTTTCACCAGGCAGGGTGGGGTTTCTCTGGCCGGACGTGGCGCGTGGAAGGATCATGTTATTCCCTTATTGTAACCAGAATATCGATATCGAATCGTATCGTATCGGAAATCGTATCGTCTTGGGACCTGGTGTATCGGAATCGTATCGTATCGGGAGGTCAGTGATGATACCCAGCTCTAGTTGTGCGATCGACTGTACTCATAGATTTAGCAAGAAATCAGAGTTATAGTTTTACAGACTGCCGAAAAAATAAGTTTAAGAGAGACAAATGGATCGCTGCGATTCGCAGAAACAACTGGATTCCAGGCACCGAAACGTGGATTTGCGGTTCCCATTTTGTATCAGGTAATGTTGGATTTTTGGGTAGCTAACGTTAAACGGTCAAATCATAAAGTTCTGTGTCCTCATCACTTTAATTTCTACAACAAATCCTTCAAGCTTTGCTTCGTGTATTTACCTGGCGTAGAAATTAAGTACATATAAATATCAGGAAACTGGATTCGTGGCCAAATATTAACGTCCATGGACCACTGGTTCTTGGGATAACTGTACGGGTCACTGTCAAGTCCAACTTCCTTTAATTTAAGCCGATAATCGGCTGTTATCCCATCTTCTCCACTATTTGCAGCCATTTTTGATGATGTTTTGCCACTCAGTGCGAGCAAGGGTCGAGTGGGGAAGTGATGTCAATGCAGACCCTCTATTCTTAGTTTCAGGAGGATATGTGTGTGGACGTCCTCTGTTAAATAAATAACCCTAATTTTTTGTGATGTTGTCATCTTCTCTGACCGTGGGGGTGATTTATTTCTAAATCTGACTCGTCTTCTGTTTTAGTCTCAAGACTGACGCAGCCACGTCCGAGCAAGTCGGCAAACTCATATCCAGAAGGATCTGCAGTGGCATGACATATTATTACGCCCCGGTCACAGAGGCTGAACACCAGACAGTGAGCCCCGTCTCGACCGATCCGGCCGCCCGAGACGATTCTCCGTCCGAATCACGCGTTGCTGGTTCCGCCCCGAAGCAGCCCCGCCCTCGACCGCTCCTCCTCTTCTTCTCCTGGCTCGGCGCTCATCCAGCCGGCGTGGCCAAGTACATGGACCTGTACGCGGGCCAGGGCCTGGACATCCTCCTGGTCCAGAGCCGGGTGATGCACTTCCTGTGGCCCCGCTGGGGCCTGGACTACGGCCTGGAGATCCTGAAGGTCCTGGAGGAGCCGCCCTTCTCTGGACGGGAGGTTCTGGTCCACGCCGCCTCCATCGGCGGCTACACCTTCACCCAGATGCTCGTCCACATCTCCCAGGAGCCCAAGAAACACGCCGGCCTCACGCGACGGGTGGTAGGGCAGGTCTACGACAGCCTGGTGGTCGGCTCGTTGGAACACATGGCCACAGGTGAGTGAAGGCGACCCGCCGACCCGCCAACCCACCGACCCGCTCAGGTTTCTCTAGTGTTGCACATGTGAGTCAGAACATTTAATCATTTATTAGCCAGCCGAACCACTGCTCCAGTTTCTCACCTGTACGGGATTCCTTTAGCTGTTCTATTGTTGATATTCCGGTTCAAACGAGGAGTTTGATTTGATTTTTTTTGATTGAATTGTTTATTTCGAACACATAAGAAAAAAAATATAAACTTTAAAACAAATTCAAAACATACAGAAAAAAAGCAACAACAACAAAAACGTAATAAAAACAGGGGGGAAAAAAAAGTGTCTGAAAAGGAGCAGGTAGAAGTAAAACTTATTTATTCCTGCCGCTTTGTTACCTCTATCATAAAATAAACATAAATATTAATAATAAATAGCTGCTAATTTAAGGCTATAGATTTTCCCATTGGTTGTGCCTTTGCACCTAACCAGCTAACAAACACAATCTTTCCTAAACATAACTCCTCAATCAAATAACTTCCCAAAACTTCATTTTTGTACCGTTTTTTAAATTGATATATATTTGTACATTGCTTTTCCTGGTTTTTACAAAATATTTAAGAAAAATTATTAACAAAAAAGTTTCCATTATGGCAGAGAAAAGTAGGAACGTACACAATAAACTCACTGATATTTTATTTGCTTTAATCTTGTCAGTTTAATTGTAGTCTTTGGCAAATACAACCTCAGGACTACAAGGCATCAGACAAAATGGTGTGACTTACTAAGCGCTCCCATGGCGGAAGAGCTCCAAAGTCCACCGTTAGGAGCCAGTAGTTTTCTGACTCCATCGTACATGAACTTGATCCCACTCTTCTCCGACGTTGCTTCAGCTCGTTGGGGTCTGATGACACTCACTGTCCCAACGGCCTCCCACGAGGAAGTTTCGACATTTCCTCCAAGCTGCAGCTGTCAGACGGGTGTTTCTTCACATCTGTACAATGATAAACCCCCTTATAACCTTTCTGATTATAAAGGTTGCTTCCTTACGTCCTTCCCCTCTTGGACCTTCTCTCTTTGTTTACATCATGAAAACATGAAGCTACATTTGAATAAATAAAAGTTTTGTGTTGCTGTTTCTGTCAAGCAGAGATCTGGTTCATGATGTTCTGTGTGGAGTGTAATAAAAACCAAACGCAGTGATTTCCAAATCATTTAAATACTATAAAACAACCACAAGCACAACGCAGAAGGAGTGCAGCTGATGTAATGGCTGCGATTGGTTGCTCTCAAAGGCCTGAAACAAGACACCTGGGGCCTGTACTACGAAGCGGGATTTGGGGTTAGCGAGGTAACTTCAGGTTTAACCCTGGGTTTTCAGGACTACGACGGTGGTTCACTTCTTATCGCCATGGTAACTTATGCTGAACAGCTAACCTGCTCCGGAGCAGGTTATGTTCGAGATACATATCGCCGGGTGTAAAAGCACCGCCCACTGACCAATCAGCTCTCTTGGAAAATGGCATGCCCTTTCGAAGAGAATCCAGTGGAGCTCGGTGCGCGGATCGTGAGAGGATCCCTCCGAAGAGAACGCGTATTCAGGGACCACCAAAACCCCTTTGCTTTCCCTGATGAGTACCTGTATGAACGATCCAAAAAAAAGGAAAAAAAGAAAAAAGAGGTGGAGGAGAAAATAAAAAATAAATCAATCAATGAATAAATAAAACAAATCATCACCCAAAATCCGATGTACAGTCAATCCAAAACTAATACCAATTAAATAAAGAAATCAAGAAGAAATCAAAAAGAAGATGCATTTGTAAGGGGATAGCAAAAAAGGGATTTTCAATTTCGTCCCTCGAACATTCTGAGAAGTCACTTTAAAATACTAAATACCCCCCTCCTGAAAAAATAAAAAATTAAATAAAATAAATAAATAAACCCAATTCTTTGGTACAGCATCAGCACAAGTTATCGGTCAACAACAATAGTTATAGAACCAATATATACAGGACTGTCTCAGAAAATTAGAATATTGTGATTTTCTGTAATGCAAACACAAAAACAAAAAAATGTCATACATTCTGGATTCATTACAAATCAACTGAAATATTGCAAGCCTTTTATTATTTTAATATTGCTGATCATGGTTTACAGTTTAAGATTAAGATTCCCAGAATATTCAAATATATGTTTATATCCTTATGAATTTACGCATTTATACAGTCAGCGATCTTTTGCCAGCTGTCTTTCCTGCATTTTGCAGCTGCAACTGTGTTGCTTTTTGCCTGTATTCTATGCCTATACTCATCATATTTCCGTAAAATTATTGTTTGCTCTTCGCTACTGAAATAAGCGGCTCTGACAGCGGACTTCTCCATGCTTGCGATTGGTCATGCGCTGAAAACACCGCCCCTTTTATGTGCACGCGCTCATATCCAGATTGGAGAAACCTGGGTTGATATACCGAGTTGATAACCGCCGTCGTGTGACCGCTTAGCGTGATTGCAATTGTCCGGGTTAGTGAATCTGGATAAGGAAAAGATATCCTGGATATGTTGAACTTGCTTCGTAGTACAGGCCCCTGGACTTCATGTTCTTACGTTTCACCGTCTGTCCTGAAGACTTGAGAACAGAGGAGAAGTGGGTCCAGTTGGGTTCATCTCCAGCCTCAGACTCTTCCGGTGGAGGAAACATGGTGTACACTTTATTTTGTCATTTATTCAGAAACAAGACAGGAAGAGATGATTCAGCACAAAAACATGAGTCTTGCTCTCATTGGCTGTAGTTCAAGCGGGGGTCCCGGCATCAGGACGCCATCAGCAGGCGCTCAGTGGCGCCAGTCGAAAAGATCTGGGAAGTCTATCAAAACCCCAAATTTGTTTCCTCACATGTTCCGGCGTGGAAAACCTCTCCATGATGGCTGACATGGCTGCACCTACGACAGCGTTGAGGAATTCAGTCTCCAGCTTCCTAGGTGCATAAATGAAAGTCCTGTGGCGCTTTGTGGACCTCCACATTCATTTCTTCACAAGTCTTTCAACTACCCCTTTTCCACCAAACCGGTTGGTTTGGTTCTGGTCCAGTGCTGAGTCTGGAAGCAGGCTTTCTGTTTCCACTGACAAAGAACTGGTTCCAAAGTAACACCAACTCTTTGTTGGGCTAGAACGGGGGTTGGCAACCCATGACTCTAGAGCTGCATGCGGCTCTTTAGCGTTGCCCTAGTGGCTCCTGGAGCTCTTTCAAAAATGTTTGACCTTTTTTTTCTCTTTTTTTCCTTCTTTTTTCTTTTTTCTTCTTTTTTTTCCTTTTTTTTTTTTTCTTCCTTTTTAATCTCGACATTTCGACTTTTTTCTCGACATTTCGACTTTTTTCTCGAGATTGTATTTCAACATTAATCTCGACATTTTGACTTTCTTCTCGACATTTGGACTTTTTTCTCAAAATTTTGACTTTTTTATCAAAGTGCATAATGAAAAAGAAAATCTTTTTGTGTTTTTGGTCCAATATGGCTCTGTCAACATTTTGGGTTGCCGACCCCTGGGCTAGAAGAACCGATTCCAAGGTAGCACCAACTCTTTGCTGGGCTAGAGGAAAGAACCACTTACGTAAGCGGATCGGTTTGGTGGAAAAGGGATAAACAAGGTCGATGTACATATCAGGAGTTTGCACATATCATGTCAGACCGAACAACTGTGCAGATGCTGAAACGGTACAACCCCCGCCTAGTCAGACGAATGGTGGCCCTCAGCCTTTATAGGCTCTTGACGTGGCTCTCCCATCTTGTTTCTGGCCACATCTTTAAGGTGATGCTCCCATGATTCTTCAGTATGGCCCATCTTTGGCTGGAGGTTGAAAAAAACACCAAAGTAGCTCATAACATGCAGAGATCCTTCAGCAGCATAACACACAACTAAATTCATCCCCACATGGCTCATACTGAGCTCTGGGACTCTCTTCTACGAGCCTGGTTCCAACCCTGTTGTCACATGACTGAACTCCCAACTGATTCCAACTGGAGGTTTATCCTCAGCAGTCGGGCCTATTGTACCTGATTTGTAGTAGAGGTAAAGTGGTCTCCGTCCTCAGTATCAGATACTTTTAGAGATGTTCCTTCATCCAGAGAAGATGGGGGGTATTCAGCAGTGAATGTGCAGTAATGATGCTCATCTCGGAGGCGTTTTTGAATGAAGAGGTGCTATAACGTGACCGATTTAAAATAAGGTTCAGAAACTCAACGAAGTGATCTAAAACCTCCTTTCTCAGGACAATCTTTGATTTGTAAGATGATGTTTACAATTCAGACAACTTTCAAACTTTTTGGATGATAGTTTAAAAATAAAAATAACAATTTGGATCCCCATTAGCTACAGCAAAACTGCTGCTATTCTTCCTGGGGTCCAACACATAATACACAGTACATTACAACAAAATATTAAAAGCAAACCTAAAGAGGTAGCATATCTGCATATGTCTTCTTCCGGCTCTCAGCGAAGGCGGTCGCATTTTCTGCTCCCTCCTGCCCTTATCTGCCCTGCTGCTTTTTGTCCTGTCTTGTCTTCAGAGTCTCTCCTTTTCACTCCTCTGAAACTCTACAATCATGGAATTGATTAACTGGACCCTCAGTATAATCTCCCGGGAGGAATGTAAACATGACGCTCTGCACCCAACCTAACCCTCCCCCGTCAAAACATCTGAGGATGCTGACTCCCAGAACTGTACCGCTGTTCGATAACATCAAGGACGCTTGGCTACTCTCGGGGAGAAAGGTCGTCGGTCTTACCGCGTTACAGACTCTCACATACACACTGACACACACACACCTCCCTCTCCCCATCCAACCGCCTTCCTGGCTCCCCTCTTATCAGCCCCTCCCGACAAGGACGTCCGGGTGACCCGGCCCTCACTTGGATGAACTGTGCCGGGACCACCCCCCCCCCCCCCCCGACTTGCCCACCCCCAATCACCACATGCAAGTCCTGTGACGTCTGTGCTTCGTGTCTGCGAGGTGTTTTTTTGCAACTTGATATTGTGTATTGTATGATATTCAATGTGAAGATGTATTTTTTTTCTCCTCCCCCCCTATCCCAGTGTTACCCTTTGGAAAACAGGCGCATAATTCCATCAGTGCCGCCGCCGGTGTATCCGAAGTCAATAACAGTTTTCTAAACTGACTCAATAAAGCTGATTCTGATTCTGATTCTGATTCTGATATAAAGAAACAAAGGAAGAATAGAAAATAACAAAAAAAATAAAGTCATTCCATTTAACATTTAGATATAAATAAAAACAATATATATTCATACATTTTATAACATCAACAAATTCAAACAATGTATAGTTATCATAGTTTACACCAATAACCATTTTTAATAAATATTCATTTATTTATATCATATATATATATATATATATATATATATATATATATGTATGTGTGTGTGTGTGTGTGTGTGTGTGTATATATGTGTATATATATATATATGTGTGTATATATGTATATACACACATACCCATATACTATCTACATCATTTATTTAAAATAATTAAATAAGTTTTATATTTATCTATTCAAGAGATGTTTCTTTACTAACAATTTGAATTCTTTTACGTTAATAGTTTGCCTAAAGTGTTTGGGAAGTGTGTTCCATGCATGACATCAATAAAACCATAATATGCAAGATATAAAAGTAAATTATGGATAAATAAAAAGCAACTTTACATGTTAATATTCTTGCTACTGAGACATTGAGCCTCTGATCTCTGACTCGTCTCCAGGCCTCGGCCAGACGCTGGCGCCGCGCTTTGAAAGCCTCGTCAGAAACTCGGCGCTGCTCTACTTCTGGCTCTTCAGGTCCTACACGGCCGACCTGTACGAGTCCAGCGTGCAGGTGTTCCACCAGAGCCCCGTCACGGCCCCGGCCCTCTTCTTCTTCAGCCAGAACGACGCCATGTGCGACGCCGCCTCCCTGGAGAGGCTGATGGCCCTGTGGAGGGGGAGGGGCGTGGCCGTGGCCGACAGGAAGTGGGCGGAGTCCACGCACGCCGCCCACCTGCGGCGCCACCCGGAGGACTACGTGTCCACGCTGCGGCGCTTCCTCGGATCCATACCCGCCGGCGTGTGACACGTCCCAGCATGCTCCACAGTGGCAGACTGAATGCACTTTTTTATTATTTTAGCTTTCAATTTTAGTTTAAATA
The DNA here is from genome assembly GCF_033807715.1 of Cololabis saira. Classification (NCBI taxonomy): domain Eukaryota; kingdom Metazoa; phylum Chordata; class Actinopteri; order Beloniformes; family Belonidae; genus Cololabis; species Cololabis saira. The sequence continues at coordinate 7,710,844 of NC_084609.1, read as the reverse complement.
ATGTGACAAATGTATGTCGTCCTCAACTTTTTAAAAGTTTTAATTGATTTAGTTGCTTTGAAGTTTTAAATTATTTAATAAATATGCTAAACTTGACTTTTGTGTGTTTTTTGGTTGTTTGTTTTTGCATTTTCACGGGTTCGCTGACAGACGTTTATAGAGGGAGTGTGCATGACGTCACAGATGCAACTTCACAGCGGGTTTCGCCCACTGAGTGGCAGAAAGACTGAGTGGCAGCGTAAACTTTCAGTTTGAGCAACGGGAAAACATCTAAAATGGGAAAGAGCTGTTGTGTGATCGACTGTACTCATAGATTTAGCAAGAAATCAGAGTTATCGTTTTACAGACTGACGAAAAATAAGCTTAAGAGAGACATATGGATCGCTGCAATTCACAGAAACAACTGGATTCCAGGCACCGAAACGTGGATTTGCGGTTCCCATTTTGTATCGGGTAATGTTGGATTTTTGGGTAGCTAACGTTAAACGGTCAAATCATAAAGTTCTGTGTCCTCATCACTTTAATTTCTACAACAAATCCTGTCTTGAAGTCGGACCAAGCGTCAAGACTTTTGCATGACTTCAAGCTTTGCTTCGTGTATTTCCCCGGCGTAGAAATTAAGTACATATAAATATCAGGAAACTCGATTCGTCGCCAAATATTAATGTCCATGGACCACTGGTTCTTCAATTCAATTCAATTTTATTTATATAGCGTCTAATACAACAAAAGTTGTCTCTAGACGCTTTCCAGAGACCCATACCCAGAACATGAGCCCCGAGCAGTTATTACATAAACAATGGCAGGTAAAAACTCCCCTAGTGGGAGAAAAACCTTAAGCCAAACAGTGGCAAGGAAAAACTCCCCTTTTAGGAGGGAAGAAACCTTGAGCAGGACCAGGCTCGTAAGGGGGGACCCTCCTGCCGAGGGCCAGACTGGGGATCAGGGACGGCAACAGCACAGCAGGCAGGTGGAAGCAGCAACGGGATGACCGGGGGTGGGGACCGCAGGCCAGCACGCAGCTCCCGAAGCTCCGGCCCAATCATCAGGTCCCAGGTTGGGGTGCAGGGTCGGGGAAAGGTTGAGAAGGGGCAGGGCCAGGGAGAGGAGTCTTGACGGACAAACCTCTCCCCCGCCTGCCCGGGCCGTTACCCTGCCCCCCTCACTCCCACGCTGCAGGTTCCGGTGTCCGGCAAAGGATGCTGCAACATGGACAAAAGAGAGAAAAGGGAGGAGAAGGGGGGCCAGCACAAGAAACTACAGGAGCGACTCTGGCATACTAGAGTTTACACTACCTACCTACAGTTAACTTCTTGACTGTATGGGTCACTGTCAAGTCCAACTGCCTTTAATTTAAGCCGATAATCGGCTGTTATCCCGTCTTCTCCACTAGTTGCAGACATTTTTGCTGATGTTTTGCCACTCAGTGTTTAAGGAGGTTCAGTGGGGAAGTGACGTCAATGCAGACCCTTTAGGACTTTGGGACTAGTTAGTAGTCGTGTCAATCCTTAAAAGCACTGGAGTCAATCCTCCAATAGTGTAGAAATAGCGGTAGTGCAGTCGCCACACATATCTGATCTCAGCTGATGGATGGAAACATTTATAGTGAGTTCAACATCATCATCCACTTCTCTGTGTTATTGAGCTGCAGTTGAATACAAGCTCATATGGAAACTAGCTGAACCAGGATGATGTTCTACAATCACGCAGGATCAGGACATTACTGGGTGGGAGTTCTGGCGGCAGAGACGGGGAGGATGGCAGGACGCCAAAGTCCTGCTGTCGGGTGTTTTGTTGCAGCCTACTGACCCGGGTCGAAGGAGGCGGGGCCCAAGACTGCAGCCGGCCGCAGTGGACGTGGACTTTGTCCTTTGTTGACGAATAAACGCACCACTGAGCAGACATACAAGAATCTGTGTACTCGTCCTCCTGCAGAGCAAAACCCCCAAACGGGAGCAGAACCACCAGGAGCTGTTGTTCCCGGTTGTGTTGCGTCTCCCGCCTCCTGTTCTTTGGTCGTAGCCGGACCCTGGTGGCTATTTTTGGACTATTCTTGGACGTTTTTGTCCCGTCTTGATAAACGCCACCGGACCAATCTGTGCCACAACCCCCAAGTCTCCTCCAGAGATGTTTATCTCATTCCTGTTTTCCATGTTGAGACGTCGACTGTGGGAAAAAAAAAAAAAAATCTTTTCACGGCTGACTTTTCCAGGAGTTTTGATTTATTCGACTGCGAGCCGATCTTACAATCTGATACCCCTTTTCCACCAAACCGGTTCCAGGGCTGGTTCTGGTTAACAACTCGTTCAACTAGGAACCAGCTGAGAACCAGTTTGTTTTTCCACAGCTCGGGTGCTAAGTGGAGCCACGTCATTGCGTCTCTGCAAACGTCAGTTTCGTCGCTGCGTTTGCGTGAAAGTTGCAGCAACAACCAGGTATCTGCTCTAACAGGACTTGGTCCACGTAGCTCCTCCGTGGACACATCTCTAAAAGACAGGTTGTCTCCTCCTCAGACCCATGATGCTTTGCTGCATCCAGATTCATTCTTATTTGAAAATGTCTCCCAGTCTTGCTGTTGCTGTTGGTCTTAATAACTTCTCCCCCTCCGCTTACGTAAGAGGTTCTTTCTCTAGACCAGAGGTCGGCAACCCGCGGCTCTAGAGTCGCATGCGGCTCTTTAGCGCCGCCCTAGGGACTCCTGGAGTTTTTTCAAAAATCTTTGACCTTTTTTTTTCCTTTTTTTGTTCTTTTTTTATTTTTTTCCTTTTTTCTTCCTTTTTTTCTCTTTTTTCATTCCTTTTTACTTTCCTTTTTAATCCCAACATTTCGACTCTTTTCTCAACATTTCGACTTTTTTCTGGACATTTCGACTTTTTTCTCAACATTTCAACTTTTTTCTCGAGATTGTACTTCAACATTAAAGGAGCATGAGGCTCCTTTTAAGAAATGAGACTCTCTAGCGCCACCCTTCACCACGACGGCCGTCGGGGGTACTGCAGCCAACAGTGAAGCCGGCACGGGAGAACGGGGAGAACGCACATGCAGCGTCGTGTGACGTCACATCTGCAGGACTGCGCAGGAAATTCGACTTTCGAATTTCGACTTTTTCATCAACATTTCGACTTTTTTCTCGAAATTTTGACTTTTTTTCTCGACATTTCGACTTTTTTCTTGAAATTTTGATTTTTGCCATTTGCCTTCATTCTAAGGCTGATACAAGACTTTCCATTTTTTGCGGCTCCAGACATATTTGTTTTTTGTTTTTGGTCCAATAGGGCTCTTTCAACATTTTGGGTTGCTGACCCCTGTTCTAGACCTGCAAAGAGTTGGTGTTACCTTGGAACTGGGTTTTCTGGCCTGGAGCCAGTTCTTTGTCAGTGGAAACAGAAAGTGAAAGGTCAGCCCTGGCCAGAACCAGAACCAGCCCTGGAACCGGTTTGGTGGAAAAGGGGTCTGACATTTCACCAGAACCAGCGGTAATAATTAAATTCCCTCCGAAACCTTTGACACAGATGCTTTCAGATGAAGTTAAATGTCCTTGTTTTGAAATTTCTCTTCTCTTTTCTTATAAGAGCGAACCCTCTAAACCGGTTTGTGAGGTCGTGACATGAAACACGACCTCATGGACTCTCAGAAACGGTCCAACTGGTGTGATGAAGTAACACCAGCCGCAGAAGTGCAGACGTGAACCTTAAACTCCAGAACTTGCTGCAACCAGACCGCTCAAATATTTTAATGCAGTTTCCAAACCTCTGCTCCGGTTCAGAGGACAGAACCGCCACCTCAGCCTCACTGGTACAAACTGGAGACGTGGCAGCTGCTGTTTGGAAGAAAACATCTGAATTACAGAAATCTGAAAAAGGGAAGACGTGAAAAAAGCATTTCTGACATTTGTTTGGACCTTTATTGCTTTGCGAGTCATAAATCTCGTGCCATTTATTCTTATACCATGATTTTTGATCGTTGGGGGCAGTTCAGCGCTGGTAAGGAGGGAAAAGTGTGTGTTTTCTCTCTACTCTTAAACGTGACATCAGCGGAGGATTGTTTGTATGAAGCAGCTTCTCTGAAAGTCTTTGAGGAACAAAGATGGACTGAGGACCTAGTCTTGATCCACGAAGGCAGCAGGAAGTCATCACAAGGCTTCAGGACTATTCCCTCTTAACTTTACGGTCAGAGCCACGTCTCTGGGCTCGGAGGCGTCTAGGACAGAACATCACACAGGAAATGGGATTCTGGATGTGTTTCAAAAGAACTGAGTGTTTTGTGATCCAGACCAAAGATGAAGAGGACCAGCCAGACCTGGGGCCTCATTTATAAAAGAGTGCGTAGGATTCATACTAAAAGTGTACGTGTGCTTAAAAGCCGAAAATGGCGTGCGCACAAAAAAATGCTGATTTATAAAACCGTGTGCATCTGCATGCAATGTTCGCTTTATAAATCACAGTCCAGCTGGAAGGTTGCGCAGGTGAATTCGCCTCATACCCCGCCCTCTACACGCCCACTTTTTACCATGAATGGGCAAAGCAAAGTAGTTCATGACTGTATTTGCATATAAATAAGCCTGCAGATCATGCGCAGCGTGATCCTGCAGTCTGTTTTTGCTACGCGTCAGGATGAATGAGACGTGTCGAGCCACCGTGCCACTAAATTTCACGGAGACCGAGATGGAGATGTTGTGGATGAGGTGGAGGCCAGGAAAAACACATTATTTGGTGGTCACAGTAGTAAAAAGTGATTGCCTGCCAGAATCTGGCATCTTTCAAGCCCTGTTTTGTGCGCAAGCATACATGAGGCCCCCTGGTCTGGACCCGTCCACCCAGATGGGGGGACCGAAGACCGATAAACTCCTGGGGGTTCATGTTTCTGAGGACCTGTTCTTGTCCCCTAACATCGGATAACGCTGACTCGGTTTCCTCAGAGAAGAAGACATGGAGAGCCTGGATCCACCGCTGCAGGATCCACGGTTGCAGGATCCACCACTGCAGGATCCACCGCTGCAGGATCCACCGCTGCAGGATCCACCGCTGCAGGATCCACCGCCACTGCAGGATCCACCACTGCAGGATCCACCACTGCAGGATCCACTACTGCAGGATCCACCGCCACTGCAGGATCCACCGCTGCAGGATCCACCACTGCAGGATCCACCGCTGCAGGATCCACCACTACTGCAGGATCCACCACTGGAGGATCCACCACTGCAGGATCCACCACCACTGCAGGATCCACCACCGCTGCAGGATCCACCGCTGCAGGATCCACCACTGCAGGATCCACCACCACCGCAGGATCCACCACTGCAGGATCCACCACCGCTGCAAGATCCACCACCGCTGCAGGATCCACCGCTGCAGGATCCACCGCTGCAGGATCCACCACTGCAGGATCCACCGCTGCAGGATCCACCACTGCAGGATCCACCGCCGCAGGATCCACCGCTGCAGGATCCACCACTGCAGGATCCACCGCTGCAGGATCCACCACTGCAGGATCCACCACTGCAGGATCCACCACTGCAGGATCCACCACTGCTTCTGCTTCTGCCCTCCAACCACCAGCCCTCCAATACTGATGCATCTCCATAAATGTTCTGCTGCTTTACGTCATTTACTGCAAGTGATTATATTTATATGTTACTAACTATATATTTTTTTAGCTTTTTACACTAACTTTTATGGTGAATTTCATGTTTTATGACTGTTATACTTTACAGCGGTGAAGTCGCTGTATTTATGGTTCAGGGCTTCTGTTTCTTTGGATTCTGCCAACTCTGCGAATCTGAACGTTCCCATGTGACCAGAAGGGGCGTGGCTTGTTCCCTTCAGGTGAGCACACCTGCAAATGGGTGATGATGATGATGAGGAGGAGGAGGAGGATGCTGCACCTTGGTAAGTCATTTCAGCACCAAAAAGAACCAACAAATCAGCACTTTTTAATGTAACTTTGGTAGGAATACGTCACAGGAAGGATAGATAACTGAATAAACCCGACATACCTTCTAGAGACACCTGACAAAACTTTACAGGAGCCTAAAGTAATGTTTCCCTCCTGTGTGTACTTTTATGTTGTGTTGCTGGTGCAGTTCCTGAAGGCGCCACTAGAGGGCGACATTCACCCAGAGATCTAACAGACGTGCAGCTTCCTTTCTTTCTTTATCCTTCGCTGGGAAGCTTTTAATCACATCTCTTGAAATGTGACACTTCGTGCATTTGAGAACGTGAGTTTATTCTGAATTCCAGTCCATCAGTATGTCAGTTGTTTCCTTTGTGATTTGTTTGGATGATGTTTCTAATCAGCTTCTCCATTCATCCATTCATCCATTTTATGCACTCGCTTCGGAGTCGCGGGTTTATCATCTGTGTTTATCACATAAACACGGAAGATTGAATCATAATGTAAATGCAGAAGCTTGTGCTGTCTTCATTAGTAAATGTCTTGGTTTTTATGGATCTTAACGGGACAGAAACATGTTCTTCAGTCTTCAATGAGGCATGTGTATCCTTAAAAGTCTTTTATTGAAAGAAAATGACCACGGGGGCTAACACTTACTCTCCCAACTACTGCTGAACTTTCCGACTTTACGAGCTAGTTACAGAAAAAAACAGCAACTTTGCGTTGTCTTTAGCCCGAGGTCACCGGATCAATTTACTCCATTACAAGCGGAAGACGAGCAAAAAGTGCATCCGGCGTGCCGTGACACGGACGAGGCTCTGGCCTATTTCCCAGGGCCATGCGTGACACACAAACCGCTCGGCTCGGGGGGGGATTGGAGGGGGCTGGCCCCCATCGGGGAGCTGGTCTAGTGACGGACAGAAGACGTCACACCGGAGACGTCATGGGAGGATGGGAGGATGGGAGGAGAAGAAACATCATCTACCGTCTGAGCCCAAGACGATGAATCCTGATCACTTTCTACACCGTTGGTATCATTTAATAACAATGAAATCATTATATTTAATTTGATATAATGCAGATTTAGACAAGCTTCAACGTGCAGCCGGATGGGACGTTTCCCCGGCTGCATCATTGCTCTGTGGTGCACGGAAACGCTCCCGGGGCGATGACGTCTCCGCCGTCGTCAGAGCACAGGAAGTGCCGCTGGTGTCGCTGTACAGAAGCTCTGAGAGCTCTCGGCTTTAGATAATCACGTTTATGTAAGACGTACGACGTGGAAGGCTGGAAGCCTGGAAGCCTCGCTCATTCATACTTCCTGTAAACGAATGTCTTCGGTAGTGCAGTCATATGTGAGGTCAACCCCGTTTATGTTCCACCTATGCCCCCGATACGCTGCTGTGTTTGGTGTTTTGGGACAAGTGGTCCGATGTTTTTTACACTTTTCGACCCAGGAGGAAGGTGATTGAAGCGTTTCTCAGGTTACCTTCCCCGACCCGGACGGTAGGAATGGGCGATATTTTACCGTTCACAATAAACCGTCAAAAAAATTCCCCACGGTAAGAATTTGTATCTCACGGTAAAAACGATAAATTCCTGTTGATGATGTTTTTGTGTAAAGATGATTTATGGTTCTGCGGAAGGAAGGAAGGAAGGAAGGAAGGAAGGAAGGAAGGAAAGGAAGGAAGGAGCCTGAAAGGAAGGAAGGAAGGAAGGAGCCTGAAAGGAAGGAAGGAAGGAGCCTGAAAGGAAGGAAGGAAGGAAGGAAGGAGCCTGAAAGAAAGGAAGGAAGGAAGGAAGGAAGGAAGGAGCCTGAAAGACAGGAAGGAAGGAAGGAAGGAAGGAGCCTGAAAGGAAGGAAGGAAGGAAGGAAGGAAGGAAGGAAGGAAGGAGCCTGAAAGGAAGGAAGGAAGGAAGGAAGGAAGGAGCCTGAAAGAAAGGAAGGAAGGAAGGAAGGAACCTGAAAGAAAGGAAGGAAGGAAGGAAGGAGCCTGAAAGAAAGGAAGGAAGGAAGGAAGGAACCTGAAAGGAAGAAAGGAAGGAAGGAAGGAAGGAGCCTGAAAGAAAGGAAGGAAGGAAGGAACCTGAAAGAAAGGAAGGAAGGAAGGAAGGAGCCTGAAAGAAAGGAAGGAAGGAAGGAAGGAACCTGAAAGGAAGAAAGGAAGGAAGGAAGGAAGGAAGGAAGGAGCCTGAAAGGAAGTAAGTAAGGAAGGAAGGAAGGAGCCTGAAAGAAAGGAAGGAAGGAAGGAAGGAACCTGAAAGGAAGAAAGGAAGGAAGGAAGGAAGGAAGGAAGGAAGGAAGGAAGGAAGGAGCCTGAAGGAAGGAAGGAAGGAAGGAAGGAAGGAAGGAGCCTGAAGGAATGAAGGAAGGAAGGAAGGAAGGAGCCTGAAAGAAAGGAAGGAAGGAAGGAAGGAAGGAAGGAAGGAGCCTGAAAGAAAGGAAGGAAGGAAGGAAGGAAGGAGCCTGAAAGAAAGGAAAGAAGGAAGAAAGGAGGGAAGGAAGGAAGGAAGGAAGGAGCCTGAAAGAAAGGAAGGAAGGAAGGAAGGAGCCTGAAGAAAGGAGGGAAGGAAGGAAGGAAGGAGCCTGAAAGAAAGGAAAGAAGGAAGGAAGGAAGGAGCCTGAAAGAAAGGAAGGAAGGAAGGAAGGAAGGAAGAAAGATTCACGTTGATACGTGTTTGTGTAACAAACATGGAGGATCTGAGTCATTCGAGTTTTGCAGTACAGGTGTAACTCATTTAATTGGTTTTTACTAATTCAATTTAATTGGTGTAGTTTAGTAGCATTTAGTATCTTTTAGAGCAGTGTTTTGGCTCCAAAGACTGAATGTGGTGATAGATTTATAGTTACAAAGGTGGAGTTGAATTGGTATTTTTTTTATCCGTATCGGGATAAATGCCAGAAATTATCGTGATACATTTTTTAGTCCATACCGCCCATCCCTACCGGACGGACATTCGCCCACATCCTGTTTAAAACTTCACATCTGATGGAAAGCCTGTAAAACCGCCTCAATGCTGCAGAATCTGCGGTGGGACGTTGAAACACGGGCGGACGGACGGACGCCAGAGTCCGCTGCAGATACTTTTTGGGGTAAGGGCTTCCTGGCTACTTCCTTAGGAACAGCAAGCCCAGACCGCAAAAAGACCCACAGGGGACAGAACGGGGGCCGGGTGTCCTGGTGTCCTCGTGGCTCGAGCTCGGGGCGGCTTCCTCGGCTCCTGCAGGGACAGAGAGAAGACGTGTTGGACAGCAAACTCGAGCATCCAGAGCAGCTCAGAAAACCATGGGAACCTTAGCGGTGGCCTTTGAACTCGTGGTTTTGGCTTTGGTTCCCTCCACAGGAAACCAAGACACATGTACAGGACTGTCTCAGAAAATTAGAATATTGTGATAAAGTTCTTTATTTTCTGTAATGCAATTAAAAAAACAAAAATGTCATACATTCTGGATTCATTGCAAATCAACTGAAATATTGCAAGTCTTTTATTATTTTAATATTGCTGATTATGGCTTACAGTTTAAGATTAAGATTCCCAGAATATTCACATTTTTTGAGATAGGATATTTGAGTTTTCTTAAGCTGTAAGCCATGATCAGCAATATTAAAATAATAAAAGGCTTGCAATATTTAAGTTGATTTGTAATGAATCCAGAATGTATGACATTTTTGTTTTTTTAATTGCATTACAGAAAATAAAGAACTTTATCACAATATTCTAATTTTCAGAGACAGTCCTGTAGATGAACGAGACGTTATTCTGCAGGACTGACTGCGTGTCACGACTCGGTTAACTCGAGGTGTATTTCTTTTAAAGGTACACTATGTAAAGTAATATAATCTCATTATATTATTATCATGACAATAAAGGCTTTCTATTCTATTTTATGTAGTAATTCCACGTCTGACCACAAGAGGGCATTTTGCTCTACAGTGATAAAAGTCTTGGTTAATAAAAGGTGTTTGTGGCTCTAGTGGCCTTTATTGAGAAAGTAGATAGACAGGAAACGGGGTAGAGAGAGGGGGAGGCAGAGCGATAGGCCAGGACTCGAACCTTCACATAAAGTTTCTCCTGGTCTGCTGCCCCCTTGTGGTCAGAGGTGGTATCGCTACAGAGAGCAGCTTTAATGCAGCCGAGAGAGTCGCCTGTAAACAGTTCAGAAACAATAATAGCAACACTAAAGCTGATTAGAAATACTGTAAAACATGCACAAAACAATGATTTTAACTGTTCGGTTTGATTTAGCTACTGAACAACAGCAGGAACAGGATTTAAACCTCTGACTCTTGAAAAGTACATCCGTCAGACTCGGGTTTCATGATGAACAAGAACAACAGGATCAAATATGTCTGATAGGGCGTTTAGTTTCACACAAAATCTGGATATACGCTTCCAGAGGTTGATATATATAAACATAATGTCAGCAGCTTTACAGATGAATCAAACCTTATAAGATGTAGTTGGTATTTTAATGAAGTAAAATCTGAAAGTTTTGAAATGTTTAGATATAAAAACTGAGTTTTCACGTACGAGCTGCTCTCTGTTACGTGTTCTCTCTGTTCGGCCGTCTTCATGAACACCAACGTCGTGATCTTAAGGCCGGTGTTGAAAAAATGGCTTCACCGATTCTAAATCGATTCGTATGTCTAAAGATCGTTTTTTTTAAATATTATATCTTCACCCAGTGAACTTTAGTCGTTTCCTTTAATTCCTGCATGTGGTGTGAAACTATCAAACAATGAACATGTCGTCAAGTTTAATACTGGTATTAATATGTTGCATAATTAAAGTCATGTAATTCAGGTAACAGCTCAAAAACATTTTTAATAACACTAACGGATTGAATCGAATCGTGATAATCGATTCTGAATCTTAAGAATGAGAATCGATTCTTGACATTTGAATGGATTTCCAACCCTAATTGTGATCGCATTCCACTTTATTTATTTAACTAATCATGTTTAGTTATTCATTTGTTGTGTGTCGTGGTTCTAACAAGCTCCTCCTCTGAAGGTCACCGAGAGATGAAGAAGCTCAAGTCCACCAGACGTTTAGAGTTAAAGAAAAATGACCAACAGGTTCCTCCCTTGATCCTCTCACACGACAACTTCTTCGTTGGCGATTTGTGTCGAGGTTTTCGAACATTGATCGTTGCACATCCCTCCAGTCTTGATGAACATATTTCCAGATCTTCATTTCTGTGGTATTGCAGAAGGAAACGATCTCTTCTCCTGATCTTAAAGATGTTGTAATATTAGTTTAGTTGAAGTCTGACCCTCTAGATATTGTTTTAATGACCCCCCTACTCAAAATCAGAAGAACCCACAATCCAATATCTGCTTAATCGGCTTCAAATGTTCTCAAATCAATCACTTATATAAACTTTCTTTTAACTTATGTCGGACAATTAAAGTTCAGACATGCAGCTTATAATAAACAGGTTTTGTTGACGTGACGTCGTTGGACGCCTGGTGGGGAATAAGGATATCTGAAGTTCTTACTTCTCCCTGTTCGCTCTCAGACGCCGGTAACCGACGTTTCACTGCACCGTCGTGTAAAAGCAGAAGAAAATGCTAAATATCAGGCTGGATCTGCTCGTGATGTAATGAAATAACAGAACAGCAGCTGCTCTGAACGATGTTTTAAGCCACACCCTGAACAGAACCACCGGCTGCACATCCACAGCCTCCCAGACTCACCAAACAACCATTTTCTGTGTCTAAAATCTCTTGTCTTGATATAAGTCACAGTAAGATTAGTGAAATTAAGGCTTTATAAAGAGTTGACGGGGTTGTTAATGTCACTGTTCTCGATTATAAGTAGTTATAAGCTATTAGTCTGAAACGCATAGGCCATGTGGCCCTTTCCTTGCCAAATAGTGATCCCACCCCGACGTATCGGTACTCCAGTCCTCATGAAACCAAATAAAAAGCCAGAGGAAGGAACAATGAACGCTCCAGATATAGAATATAGATGCTCTTATTGGCCACCAATGTCCAAACAAGGCTTCTAGTCGTCCAGATAAACCCGTGACTCGGTGGTTTAAATTATAATAATTATTCATGAGAAATTACAAAAATAAGCGTGTATAACCCTGATTGTTGCATTTTTTGTGACCCATATTAATGGAAATGGGCACCATGAAACATAAACATGGCTGAAGTTGAGTCACTGCACTGGAAAACAGACCAGACGATTCGGCTGATGGAGAAAACAACATAAGCATTGATCCATGGCATAGTATTACACACGGGTGGGGGATGGGCGGGTTCACTATTTGGCAAGCAAAGAGCCACTATCACGTTTAATTGGGTTCTTTTTTTCCCTCTTTTTTTGTAAAATAGTGAGTTATAACAAGTTATTAGTGTTTTATAAAGTGTAAACAGGCTAATTAACAACCCAATTAGAAGCAGCTTATTGAGCCTTAATAGGAAACTCTTAAACGGAAGCAAACATTTATTAACATTGCAAATGAATAAAAACCTTATTTTGAAATATATTCTGATAAAATTCTGCTATCATTAGGAATGTTTGAATAATCAAAAATATTACAAGATACGATACAATGTGGTACGGTACAATGCAATATGATATGCAACAATACAATGACATACCATATAGTACCACATAGTACCATACTAGGGCTGGGCGATTTTGGACAAAAATAAAATTCCGATTTTTTTTCTCTGAAAACCCGATTTTCGATTTCGATTTCGATTTTTTTTTTTTGTAAAACTACAAAAGACAGTGAAATAAATTGTTTCAAATATTTTATCTTTATTTTTAAAGAAAAATAGCAAACAAATTTCCCTATTGGGAATGAAGTGCAATTGAAAGATACTGTAAATCCTCCTTGAGTTTAGTAAAGTGACAACATTTACAATTTTCTTCACCAAACTAAGATGACTAGACGAGCTCTGTCTGTAATGCAGCCAGCTGCAAAAAAGGAAAATCGATTTTCCGATTTTCCTTTTTTTAACTTGATTGATAAATCCGATTTAGATTTAAAATCGATTAATCGCACAGCCCTATACCATACCATACAGTACCATATACTGTAGTACCATACCATACAGTACCATACCGTACAGTACAGTACAGTACCATATCACACCATATAGTACCATATCGTACCATATAGTACCATCGTGTACCATACAGTACCATGTCATATCGGTTCCTGCTCCTGCAAACCTAACAGATACGATACAATACGTCGCAAAAAGATGCACTTTATTGTCCCTTTAAGGAAATGTGTCTTGTGGCTGCCTCTAAGAACCATAACCAACAAAGATAATAAATAAAAACTGCATGAAATAATAAAATTAAGTAATTAAAATACAATTTAAAAAAAAAAAGAAACACCTCAACTGCCAAAGTAATTACTCCTTTTATTAAAAAAAGGAACCCAACACACACCACATCCCATCATGTGTGCTTCATAGAATTTACACACTGTCCTCCTTGGTTATGTTAGAGGTGTCTCTCAAATGCAGAACATTTACCACAAACATGTTGATATTAAATTAAATCCTTCCAAAAATGATGTTTATAAACAGGATCATTTTGTTCTGTTGTGGGGGAAAAGACGTCATAGTTAAAGATCATTGGGCCTTATTGAAATACATGAAAAGGAATCTTTACACGCTTCGTTCTCAAGCACGTCACAAGATATGATGTCAAATGCAGATTATTTCAACGTCATCAATTTAAGACTGCAGCTCCTGTGATTGACGTCGTATTCTTTTTTATTTATGGCTTTTGCCATGAAAACATGAATTCATCTGAGTCTGTGACAGCCAGTTTATTTGAAAATTCCATAAAATAGGAAGAAACGAATCCTCCAACGAAGTGTAAATTAATTCACCTACATAGTGGGATTTCATGCTCCAGTAAAGTTCATTTGGACGGGTTTGAAAAGGCTCTTTGTGGAAGAGGTCTTTGTGTGCTGAGGAGGCGCATGCAGCCTACGACGACATCTGGATGTTGGGGGCTCTGCGTCTGTAAATGTGCGTGTTTCCTAAACCCAAGGACAGACAGGAACCGGTAAACCGGACCATCTGCACACGTAGATATATCCACACTTACCTCACAACATGCGTCATAAACGAGGGCGAAAAGTGTCACAAATTCCTGCTTTTTTCTCTCATGTGTCCTACATTGAAATGTCCCTGTTTACACGGAACAAACTGATAATAAAAGATGATGTTTCTCTGTTTTTCCTTTGTTGTGACTCAAATGGGGCTCCAATTATCTCACTGTTTTTTTTTTTTTAGAGCCACCGTCCTTTAACCAATTGAAACTTCTGGTTCTAATCGAGATGAAAAAGATGAGGTGAAAAGGATGTGTTCTGTCTGTTTTTAAACAATAATCGGGTGATAGATGTGAGGAGAGCTGCTCTCCAAGGTCCTGAAGGGGAGGAAAAATGTGAGAGCTGTCCGTGGTGCTGAAAGCAGCTTTCACTGCATGGTGAACGCCCTGCACTGGAGCCCAATTTGAAGGATAAAAAAAAGAAAGAAAGAAAAGCAAAAGTGTTGTTAGATTAATCATGGCAGAAGGACAAAAATAAAAATATATAATATAAAATCAGATCAAAATAAAAGGAAAATATGTATATCATCCTTTCTAAATCGGCCTTTTAAGGGGGTTTTAATGGCTGAGCTGATCGCGCATGGATTGGCACTTGTTGCCATGATGGTCTGAAAGCTGGAAAGTGGGCAATGTATGCGTGTTGCGCTCGTGCACACGTTGTAATTTTAAATATTGGATGCTAAAAGAAGAAGAAGTGGCGTTACTTCTTGTAGATTCCCCCCGCTGCCTCTCTCTCTCTCTTTCGCTCTCTCCCTTTCTCTCCCTCTCTCTCTCTTTCTCTCTGACACACACACACACACACACACACACACACACACACACACACACACACACACACACACACACACATGAAAAGTAGCTTCGATGATCAGCAAAGATCCGTTTCTAAGATAGCTTTTTTTTATCCAAATGAATCTCCCCTCCATCGTTTTTTACATTTTTATCACCATAAATTATTCCAGATGAGTGACATGACAATCAGACGGCGGTGCGTGCGAGTGTTGCACCGATATTGTTTTAACCCCCCCTTCCACCCCCAACACCACCATCAGTGTATCAAATATCACAGTCTTTAAAAATAGCCAAATGTTATTTATTCCGTGTATTGTGCGTTAATAGTGTGATCCGCGGACGCGCTCCTGCAGACGGCGCACGTCCACAGCTGCGGTTCAACCACCAACAACCGCGGATCAAACTCGCTCCAAGTCCAAGCACTTTTTCAGCGGAGGGTGTTTTTCTCCTTTTCTCTTTTTCTCTCCTCCCTGCACCGGAGTGAGAAGGAAAAAAGCACCGGCCACTGAAAAAAAGCACCGAAACGGCTCGGAGACGCGTCGGTTTCGACAACAAGACAATAAAAAGACAAGAGAGCGGCTCACCTTAGTCGTCGCCGATGCGTCTTTTTCTCCTCTTTTTCCCCCCTTTTTCCCTCCAATAATCCCTGGGAATTTGCCCGGCACCCATTGATATGCAGCGCTAGGTTCCCCCCGAGCTCCGCCACCTCCTCCCTCCTCCATCACTTCTCTTCCCAGACGTCAGTCGGCGGTTTGCATCCCCATTCATTTAAATCGCTTCTGTATTTATTTATATTTTTTCCCCGAGTCCAATTTTTCTTAATCTTAATCCATTTTTGTCCTCCTTCCCCTCCTCCCCTGAAAAATGCTGCAAAACCTCTAATGGAAGCCACTCAATTCCTCCAGTCTGCTTTTTGCTGGTGACCTGCATTGACGTCATTGCGTCATTAGGTTTCCCCTGGAAACACGGGAGAGCCAAAAATAGAAGCACATTAATTCAAACCCCAGGCTGGTGGGAGGGGGCTGGGGTAAGAGGCTAGTTGGTGGCTGTTTTTGGCGACTATTTCTTTCTATCAATCCATATTCTGACCCTCACCACCCCACCGGACACACACACGAACACACAAACACACACTTACAGGCAAACACAACCCTTTATTCTCTGGTTTCTCTTCACTCGCTTACTGATCTCCATTTTTACACACAGATACATCCCTAAAATATCACAAATAGCTCTTTAAATAACAGCAAATACTAAACATCTGTAGATAAATGTTATATTATTGAAAGTGTTTATTGGTTATCTTTATTCTGATCATAATTAAAGTCATGGTTATATTTAAATCATGTTTAAGACAATACCACTTGGGACTTATAAATAAAAGCTGACCTGCAGGTTTTTTTTGCTCTGTAACGTTTAGATGTTTTATCTATTTTTACATCAGCATGTTACAGTAATTTTAATCCCTAGTAAAAGACTCCAGATGTGCTGGAGTTCAGCGCTACAACCGATTACTGGCTCCGGCTGCAGCCGACGGTGAGTCAGGCTGCAGCCTTCGCCGTCTCTGAGGTCTGCTACTCACGGCTTTACTAGTTTTAAATTCACAACTGAATCATTGCTTTATTTTATTTTTGGGACCTGAGACACAGGAGGGACATCAAATTATGTTCGTGCAGTTATTTGTAACCAAAACCTTACAAGTCTAGAATTGAAGCTGCTGTATTTAGAACGATCGTCTTCCGATCACGGTTCAATAATGAGCCCGACGGGCTGGTCGGTGGTTAAAATGGCTCCAGCTGTAAACCTGCGTAGTTTTCTTCGTCTCCTTTGCACCTTAATGGCTGATGGGCCTCTCAACTGGTGACCCCTGCGATAGGCTCCGCCCCCTTCCTGCTGACCCTGAACAGAATGGAGCGGATATTGGAACTTGATTGACAGATGGATGAAGATTGATTAGATGTTGATTAGAAACTTTACATCCAAACACATTCAGTTCAGTTTATTACTATGGGACCAACTCACAACATCTACTGTATTTTCCGCATTATAAGGCGCACCTTCAATGGATGACGCATTTTAAAACCTTTTCCATATATAAGGCGCACCGCATTATAAGGCGCTACAGTAGAGGCTGGGGTTACGTTATGCATCCATTAGACGGTGCTGCGCTAAAGGGAATGTCAACAAAACAGTCAGATAGGTCAGTCAAACTTTATTAATAGATTACAAATCAGCTTTCTGACAACTCCATTCACTCCCAAAATGAATAAACAACTGTTTTATTATTTTCGAGTTGCGAGACCTGTTGCGACTCAAAATTGATCCATATATAAGGCGCACCAGATTATTATTATTGAGCTTTATTTCGAATATGCAAATTAGAAAGAACAATACTAAAAAGTAAAAAAAAAAAAAAAAAAGAAGACAAGGCAGACCTCGCAGATCCACCAGCATATTCGAAAGGGAGTAGGATTGAAGTATATACTTATCAGGTCCTACCCCTAAATCTTATATTCATTTTTCCAAAATAACAAGAGAATCAATGAGCTTACTTATAGAACACAAAAAAAACATAATACGTCTATATATCAACATGAATATACATCCATTTACCAACATATCTACATATAGCTATATATCCATATATATTAACAGAGATATACCCATACATAAATACTGTATGTATAATATATCACTATATATCCATATACATACATATATATATATATATATATATATATATATATATATAACATGTTTCCATAATATGAATCTATATCTACACATATTAAATAAATCTATATATCTACATTTTTATTCGCCACTGTATTTTGAGAAAAAAGTTTCTTTATATCTTTTTTTAAATTGTGATATGTTTTTACTTTGTTTTAGATCTATGCTCAGGCTGTTCCAAAGTTTTACACCATAGGTAGACATACAGAAGCTCTTCAGTGTCTTCAGTTCAATTATAAGACACATGGTCAGCTTTTGAAAAAATTGAAGGCTTTTAGGTGGGCCGTATAGTGCGGAAAATATGGTAATTTCATCACATGACATGACATGAAATCAAAACCTCATCACATCTCATCACATCACATTAAAATCTCATCTCATCTTATGTCATCTCATTTCAGCACATGACATGACATCTCATCAAATCAAAACCTCATCACATCACATCAAAGCTTATGTCATCTCATCTCATCACACCACATCTCATCAAAACCTCATCACATCACATTGCATCTCATCACATCTCATCAAAACCTCATCACATCATATCTCATCACATCAAAACCTCATCACATCACGTCATGTCATCTCATCTCATCACATCTCATCAAAACCTCATCACATCTCATCAAAACCTCATCACATCTCATCAAAACCTCTATTCATCACACCTCACTTCACCACATCTCATCACATCTCATCACATCACACCTCATCACATCACATCTCATCACATCATAACTACTCATAGAAAACCCACATGATGTAAATGTATAAACCCCTGCGTGTTCGTACGTCTCTACCCCGGGTCTACAGACATGGACGGCTCCTGTGTTGCCATGACTTCCTCCACTGTGTCCTCCAGCCCCCCCGTTTCCCGCCCGCTGGTACGACGCCTCTATATCCGTCACTACTTTAATCTGACGGAGGTAGATATTGTTCCAGTCCTGCTGCCATGATGGTTGCTCCTCTCTCTCATCTTCCTCACTCAGTTTCTGCTGCCTGACACGTTCACTTACCAGTCCGCCGATGAGGGTCTGGAGGGTTATCGCTCCTTCCTGGACGTTAGCTAAAGCACTCACCGATCCCCGGCCTCATCCTCGTGCTCGGTAAACAGTAACATCGGGCTGGACTTGGAGTACCCGGGTACTTGCGATTTTTTGCTTCGTTTTAGCTGCCGTTGGCCTGTGGGATCCCAAAGTACCTGAGAGTGAAGTCTATGTAGTACTGTGCAAAAGTCTTAGACACCGTCTTGTCTTGGTGTTTTCACAAAGTGTAAATTATCAACACCTTTTCTCCTTATTATGATAGAAATAACTTTCTTAATGAAATCCTTGTGTGAGCAACACTTCACCACCCATGACTTAGATTTAAAAAAATGTGCAGATGCGAATTAAAAAGGGTGTGTACTAACTTCTGAACGCGACTAAGAGGCTATAAAACATAGAAAACTGTTTTAATTCACGAGGAACGAAGTTCTTTCAGCTTTAAAACATCCTGGCATCAGTCTCCTGTGGTCTTCATTCATTCTTCTGCCATTCATGCTGTTCTCTTCTTAATCCATTCACATATCCAGGCCAGCCCCCTTCCCGTGACGCAACCCCGTCCCCCCCCTCCACCCCAACCCCATGGGTTTAATCGCTTTAGCTTCATCTATCTGCCGAGATCAAGTGACATGCAGAGCCGCGTGCACATATATCCTTTTTCCATCCACCACCGCTCACACACCAGCGCTAACGTTGCTCGACTGGGTGCACTTGCAGCGTCACATGAGCGCATGAACGGAGGGGGGGGGTGGGGGGCTTGCATCCTCACTGTAGACTTCAAGAGGAAAAGGAAAGAAGAAGAAGTGGAAGGCAGTGGCAAAATGCTGCCAGCTGATATCTCAAATAATGATTACAAAGTCTACAAACTGCTAATTTAATAGTTTTTCACCTTTACCTTTCTGTGTCTGATTAATCGGTTATTATTATTGTGGTTCGTTCGTCCAAAGTTGGTGCATTTTTAGCTTTTCAGGCTTCGGCATCAGTGTCAGCCGGGCCAACTGCTGCCAATCACAAGCGTTTGTGAGCCCATAGTTTGACATCCAGCTTTGTCCAGGTGAATTGTGGGTTCTGTGCGTCCGTTGCCATGGCAGCGTTGCTTCCTCAGAAGCTGGGGAGGTTTTTTTAACTTCCCAAACACAGCTCATGCTAGCCAATACAACCTGTTTACTTAAGTATGAAGCATGAAAACATACCGCTTCAGTGTGGTTTAATGAAGATATGACATCTCATCACATCTCTTCTCATTTCATCTAATCTCATCTTTCTCATCACATCTCATCCATCTCATGTCCAGGTGAATTGTGGGTTCTGTGCGTTCGTTGCCATGGCAGCGTTGCTTCTGGGGAGGTTTTTTTAACTTCCCAAACACAGCTCATGATAGCCAATACAACCTGTTTACTTAAGTACCAAGCATGAAGACGTACTACTTCAATGTGGTTTAATGGAGATACGATATCTCATCTCATCTCATCTCATCTCATCAAATCACATCTCATCAAATCTCATCTCATCACATGACATCTCATCACATCTCAACACATCTCATCTCATCAAATCTTATCAAATCTCATCTCATCTCATCACACCACATGACATCTCATGACATCTCATCAAATCTCATCACATGACATCTCATCACATCACATTGCATCGCATCTCATTGCATCTCAACACATCACATGAAATCTCATCTCATGAAATCTCATCTCATCTCATCTCATCTCATCACATCTCATCACATGAAATCTCATCTCATGAAATCTCATCTCATCTCATCACATCTCATCACATCTCATCACATCACATGAAATCTCATTTTATGAAATCTCATCTAATCTCATCAAATCTCATCACATCTCATCTCATCACATCTCATCACATCTAATATCATCACATCACATCTCATCACATCTCATCACATCACATCTCAACACATCACATGAAATCTCATCTTATGAAATCTCATCACATCTCATCTCATCACATCTCATCACATCTCATCTCATCACATCTCATCTCATCACATCTCATCACATCTCATCACATCTCAACACATCACATGAAATCTCATCTCATGAAATCTCATCTCATCTCATCACATCTCATCTCATCACATCTCATCACATCTCATCACATCTAATATCATCTCATCTCATCACATCTCATCACATGAAATCTCATCTCATGAAATCTCATCTCATCTCATCACATCTCATCACATCTCATCACATCACATGAAATCTCATTTTATCAAATCTCATCTCATCTCATCACATGAAATCTCATCTAATCTCATCAAATCTCATCACATCTCATCTCATCACATCTCATCACATCTAATATCATCACATCACATCTCATCACATCACATCTCAACACATCACATGAAATCTCATCTTATGAAATCTCATCACATCACATCTCATCACATCTCAACACATCACATGAAATCTCATCTCATGAAATCTCATCTCATCACATCTCATCACATCTCATCACATCTCATCACATCTAATATCATCTCATCTCATCACATCTCACCACATGAAATCTCATCTCATGAAATCTCATCTCATCTCAACACATCTCATCTCATCAAATCTCATCACATCTCATCACATCTCATCTCATCAAATCCTATCAAATCCTATCAAATCTCATCACATCTCATCTCATCACATCTCATCACATCTCATCTCATCAAATCTCATCGCATCTCAACACATCTCATCTCATCAAATATTATCAAATCTCATCACATCTCATCTCATCACATCTCATCACATCTCATCACATCTAATATCATCACATCACATCTCAACACATCACATGAAATCTCATTTTATGAAATCTCATCTCATCTCATCACATGAAATCTCATCTAATCTCATCACATCTCATCACATCTAATATCATCACATCTAATCTCATCACATCTCATCACATCTAATATCATCACATCTAATATCATCACATCTCATCTCATCACATCTAATCTCATCACATCTCATCACATCTAATATCATCACATCTCATCTCATCACATCTCATCACATCACATGAAATCTCATCTCATCACATCTCATCTCATCACATCTCAACACATCTCAACACATCTCATCTCATCAAATATTATCAAATCTCATCACATCACATGACATCTCATCAGATCAAATCTTATCAAATCTCATCACATCTCATCTCATCTAATATCATCACATCTCATCTCATCACATCTAATCTCATCACATCTTATCAAATCTCATCACATCTCATCTCATCAAATCTCATCACATCTAATCACATCTCATCTCATCAAATCTCATCACATCTCATCTCATCACATCACATCTCATCTCATCTAATCCCATCACATCTCATCAAATCTCATCTCATCTCATCTCATCAAATCCCATCACATCTCATCTAATCTCATCTCATCTCATCAAATCTCATCTCATCACATCTCATCTAATCTCATCTCATCTCATCAAATCTCATCACATCTCATCTCATCTCATCAAATCCCATCTCATCACATCTCATGACATCTCATCAAATCTCATCTCATCTCATCACATCTCATCTCATCTCATCCATCTCATGTCCAGGTGAATTGTGGGTTCTGTGCATTTGTTGCCATGGCAGCGTTGCTTCCTCAGAAGCTGGGGAGGTTTTTTAACTTCCCAAACACAGCTCATGCTAGCCAATACAACCTGTTTACTTAAGTACCGAGCATGAAGACTGCTTCGTGCTTCAGTCTGGTTTAATGAAGATACGTCAGAAACACCCGCCGTCAGACGATGCTGCTCCCGCAGCGGCAGTCTGATCTCTGGAAAACAGCCTTCAGCTCTATCCACCATTCTTTTGTGGGTTTAAATCCTCTGCCCTGCCTCTTTGTCGTGTCCGTCTGAGCCCGTGGAGTTGGTCGAGGTCTAGGTGGAAGAGCTGGTGACCAGTTGGAAGGTTGGCCCTTCACTTCCTCGCCTTGCAGCCTTTCCACTGAGATGTCCTGAAGTTAGACGCTGAACCCCATTTAGACCCAGATGCCTTGACTGTTGGGTCTTTAAAAAAAAATATTTTTATTGTATTATTTTATCTGTGAATTATTTAAAAGCCAGATTATTATAGTGAATTTAACAGAAAATAATGAAGTCGACTCAACTTAAAAAGATAAGATACTGCCTGACATTATGAATAAAATAAACACAAGAAAGATTTTAATCAACTTTAGCTGCAACTGATACAAAAAGTTAATAAAAATAAATAATCTGTGGGGGGCACGGTGGCGCAGCTGGTAGTGCAGCGGTCTCACAGCAAGAAGGTCCTGGGTTCGATTCCCGCCGGGGGACGCTGTGGGTGCTGAAGTGCGTGTTAGTTCCCCCATGACTTCAGTGCCCACACCATGGGTGGGGTTGGCGAAAGGATCTTTCTGTGTGGAGTTTGTATGTTCTTCCCGTGTTCCCCTGGGTAGCTAGTGTGAGCTACCCTCACAAAAACATGCACATACATGCATGTATGTGGGCTATACATGCCCCCTCTGGCCAACCGGGGCGCCAGATGGGGTGGGGAGGATCCGGCCGGAATAACGTGATCCTTCCACGCGCTACGTCCGGCCGGAGAAGCCCCACCCTGTCTGGTGAAAAGATGCGGCCTGCTCACTCCTCAGGTTAAGGAGGAGACCTGAGCTCAGTGCAGGGCCCTCCCGGGGTTGGTAGAGGATGGCAATGCCCAGGACTGTCAGTAGGTAGGAGCACAGGGTGGTAAAAATGGGAAAAAAACCGGGATAAAAAATATTTAAAAAAAAATAAATAAATAATCTGTGTTGATTTCGGTCTATAAAATGGTGATAAATCGTGAAAAATGTTGATCACTGTTCCCCAAAGCCCAAGAAGACGTCCTCAGATGTCTTAATTTTCAGTTTACTATCACAGACTGTCAAAAGAGGTGATTTCTTGTATTGATGGGAGCTTTTGCAGATGGAGCTGGTTGATTCAGTCCTCATTTGCTTTAAAACAGCACTTCAGTCTGAGGGTCTGAACATGTTAACCAGTATCAGTACCCCCACAATAAGGAAAATAGCACTGCTAATATTGACAATGTTTGGATCTACCTACACCTGTGAGTCCAGCTTTTCTCTTTTTAATGTTGAGTCATTTTCTACATGATAAAATAAAACCCCTGCTCGGACTCTTTTAGACAAAGTGAAAGGTGCAGGGCGGGGTGTGGATGGGTTTAAAAGTGATTCAAGAAGCCAGTTAGTGTGAAGTTACGCAGCATCTCGTCCCGTCTGAGAGGAAGTGTTGGTGAAATCCTCAGAAGTCAACCGTCGAATCTTTGACGTCCTTGTTTTCATCTCTTCTCGTGACCTGGAGCTCTTCCAATCTCTCACTTAGTTATTTTGATTAAATCCTTACTTTTTCGCACATAAATGGTCACTAACGTGTTTTTCTGTGTCGAGTCAGGAACCGAAGGGACTAAAACGATGTTCAGCTGGAAAGTGTTGCAATAAACTACAGAAAACACGTCTAAGCAGTGAAGTCGTTGCTGTAAACCAAGCTGCTGTTAGTTTCATGATAGCTGAACGATGCAGATATGAATCCAGTCTCACTATTTATTTTCAAATTAAATGTTTTTATTGCATTTTGTAATTATATAATGACAGTATTTAGATAGCAAAGACAGAGCTAATGACTGCTAATGAGCATTGCATGGTTGACTTAAATGAAATATTTTTAACATTGAAATTGTATGTTTTAAAATTGTATGTATGTTTTTTATTGATTGCTGTAAAATACTGCTCTTTTGGCTTTCACTGGTAGCTGAATTGAATCAAATCAAATCATATAAGGCAGTAAACCTGTTTCAAAAGACCCCTTCAGGTCCTTTAAGGTGGACTGCCTTCCTATCAGACTCACAAAGGTGCTGAAGTTTTAGCTTTTAACGCCAACAAACGAATGTAAACATTAAGAAACCATTTTCTGGGGGCTCCGGCGGTGCCGGGGACACCCGTGGAGGTACGGTGGGGCCCTGGCCCGGCTTGGAGGGCCGGCCCCCGTCAACTGGATGGCCGGTGGGGGAGCGTGGGCGTCCTTCCAGGACCGGCTCTGCTGGTCCTGCCTCCTGGCTTCGGCCTCTGCTTAAACTTAAACTTAAACTTTATTTATTTGTATAGCACCAACTCATGCAGTGTAAGTGCAACTCATGGTGCTTTACATACAGAGATAAAATAACAATCAAAAGTACAATTTAAAACATCCCATACGACCCCACCCCCCACCCCCCACGCATACACACACCCTCACTCACACTCATACACATGTGCATACACTCACACGCCCACACACACACACACACACACACACAATAAGTGGACTGGTGACATGGCTTAGCACTAACGATCCAGGTGAGGAAAACACTACCTATGGGTGGCCGTCCACACCGAGAGGCTCCACCGGCCATGACCACAAGGAGCATCGCCACAGAGACCCCCCCAACCCGGACAGACCAGGACAGACCCCACACAGAAGGTGGAGTCCCACTGCTCCCCCTCCTTCCCCCCCTACACGATTCATACACACATAGGCGAAGGGGTGGGGGGTCCGGGTCGTGGGAGGGCATTGTCCCACGTGGCCCGGCACTCCCTGCCTCACGGTTTTAACAACACTGTAGACACTGCACATTCAACATTTAATACATACATTTAACAAGGACACCTAATTCGGGAGGGGGGGCGGGTCATTGTCAACTTGATACCCTGTCCTCCCCCTCCCTGTTTTTATGGCATTAATCACATGCACTCAACACCAGGGTCGGGAGGGGGGCCCACTTCACCCGCATTCCCTCACCGGCCTGGGATAGGTGAGTTGTGATGCCCGGGCCTGGCGGGGCTCGCCACGCAGCCTGGGGTGCCTTCTGGCAGTGCTGGACCCCCCCGGGGAGGGGGAAACGGTGCATGATTGTGCGTCTTTGTCGGTGAGAATGCGGTATGGAAGGGTCCTGCCATGGAGGATTTGGGCGTCGCTGGCGGTGGGTTGCCTCCTGCCCTCTTCTCGCGCTCTGTTGGGTTACTGGTGGCCTGGGTTCCGGGTTCTTCCTCGTCGGCCCCTGGTCTCGCGGGTGGCGGGGTTGCTCCCCCCCCTCCCCCACTATAGATACACTTCAGGTGGAAAAAAAAAGAAACCATTTCCTTATCACCTCCTTTCCTAAACTCTTAGAAGTAAACTGCTGGATAAAAGAGAATCATTGCCACACAACGACCAGATCTGGACAAATCTTGCGGGAAGGGCTTCATCTTGGTTCGTCAGTGTGTTTAGATGTTTCTTTTCCTGACAGACTGAAGGTTTTAAAAAGTTGCAGGTGGAGGATTTCCTCCAAGTTCGTGCAGCAATCAGAGTCTGAATCGTGATGAACGGTTGTCGATTCAACCTCCTCTCACCGTTACAGATCGTTAGAGATTCTTCACACGTCAACCACCGGGTTATTTTTTCACCAATGTTTGTATTATTGTTATTTATGAAAATGTGTCTTCTGTTTTCAGCATTCTTGGTACATTTAAATCAAAATTAAGCTGTGAAATTGAGTCTTTATCGAACCTGACTCATCACAACCTTCCAAAACGATATGAGACAAAGAATAAGCTGGTGTGTGGCTTTGATGCAGAAAGAAGCAAAATCAGATAATTAGAGATATGCCGAGACTTTATTTATCCGTCACGGGGAATGATGGCAAATAAAAGATGGTGGAGATTAAAACAGAAACGAGGATGAAGATATAAAAACAGAAAAACAGAAACTCGTGTTTCACAGAGAAGGAACCCCGAGGTGAGAGGTGATCATCACGTCCAGGTTTAACGGCAACTTCAGGACCTTTGCACTTGAACTGGTTTGTTTCTTTGCACGTAAATTAAGCTGCCGTCACACTTTCTTCACATGCACGGTAATATTCTGTTACTCTGAATCATATTTACATGTCACAGACTTGAGTTGCCCACATTTCGTCCCATGATCACACTGTAATCCCATCTAAGGTTCTGATCCGCTGAAGTCCGCCGTACACATAAAGATTCCTCTAACTGTATAAGATCATCGTTTTAGGCAGCGTAAGGTCACAAGACCTTTGAGATGACCGCCGTTGAACCGCTCACCTGGTCCCATGTAGGACTGTCATCCATCACGCAGTTTAACACGTATCAGTTAGGTTATCGCTCCCTCCGATAACGACCCAATTGAGATGAAGATGATCTGAAAATGTTGTTTGGATCAATCTTTTATTCATAAGAATAGAGGGTATGCATTGATGTCACTTCCCCACTGGACCACGCCCCTTACTGGCAAAACAGCCAACTTAAAATACAAAAAGAAAGACCAGTAACTCTTATTAAATATGATAATTGTTTGATTAAAAGAGCCCTGTGAATGCTTTCCCCCCTTAGACCTGCTGCAGCCTGACTGTGAGCTACACGGATGCAGTTGTACTTAGAGGGTATGCATTGACGTCACTTCCCCACTGGACCACGTCCCCCTTACTGGCAAAACATCAGCAAAAACAGCTGCAACTAGTGGAGAAGACATAATAACAGCCGATTATCGGCTTAAATTAAAGGCAGTTGGACTTGACAGTGACCTGTACAGTTACCCCAAGAACCAGTGGTCCATGGACATTAATATTTGGCCACGAATCCAGTTTCCTGATATTTATATTTACTTAATTTCTACACCGGGGAAATACACGAAGGAAAGCTTGAAGGCATACAAAAG
The DNA here is from genome assembly GCF_033807715.1 of Cololabis saira. NCBI lineage: Eukaryota > Metazoa > Chordata > Actinopteri > Beloniformes > Belonidae > Cololabis > Cololabis saira. The sequence continues at coordinate 7,683,531 of NC_084609.1, read as the reverse complement.
TCTTGACGCTTGGTCCTACTTCAAGGCAGGATTTGTTGTAGAAATTAAAGTGATGAGGACACCGAACTTTATGATTTGACCGTTTAACGTTAGCTACCCAAAAATCCAACATTACCTGATACAAAATGGGAACCGCAAATCCACGTTTCGGTGCCTGGAATCCAGTTGTTTCTGCGAATTGCAGTGATCCGTTTGTCTTTTTAGCTTGTTTTTCTGCAGTCTGTAAAACGATAACTCAGATTTCTTGCTAAATCTATGAGTACAGTCGATCGCACAACAGCTCTTTCCCATTTTAGATGTTTTCCAGTTGCTCAAACTGAAAGTTTACGCTGCCACTCAGTCTTTCTGCCACTCAGTCTTTCTGCCACTCAGTGGGCGTAACCCGCTGTGAAGTCGCATCTGTGACGTCATGCGCATTCCCTCTATTCTGAATGAGGTCTGAAGCCGGTTAAGGTCTCAACACTATCTAGATAATCTATAATCATAACAATGAGTCTGACTTGTGAACCAGTGTTTTTATTAAAGCCACCCTATGTAACAACAGCACTTCTGACCACATGGGGGCAGCATATCACAAGAGGGTTCATCGGTCAGCTGCTGGAGACAGACACAACAAAGCGCATCCCTAGTGGGACGAAATGGTATTACCGGACACGGCAAGGTCATCTGATTGATCCCCACCTCCGTTGCGTGGGACAATTAAACCCTCAGCAGTAGGGGGGGTGTCGGGGGGGTCCAGACTCATCTTTGTCGACCCATTTCGAAGGGAAAAGCCAAAAGAAGTTGCTTTGCCAGCGCCGCTTGTATAAGCACAGCGGCTCTATTGCGCCCCCCTGTGGCCAGAAGTGTTATTGCTTCACTATTTGCTATATTTTTGACAAAATATGCCTAATATATAAGTTTGTTTTTTATTCTTGAACTACAAGTGGACAACAACTTACTTACTTTATTATTTGTGCACAACTTAACTTGAGTTTATTAATAAAGTACTGACCTAATGATCCTAACTGAGCGGTGACATCAGAGCCTCACATGTTTCTCTCATCACACCAAACTAGGCTAAGAGAGCATTTATTTATATGCTGAACATTAATTTGAATTATTAACAGTGAGCTTGTGGTGATTCCTGCGTTTTGACGTTTTAAGCAACGAACCGGGAACTCGTCTCCGTATTGGAAACACCTGTTGGCTAAATGTCACCCCCCCCCCCCACCTCATTACATAAGTCAATATCTAATCCGCCTCTTCCTCCTCGTGATGTTTCCATCGATCCCCCGGACGAGTCTCACCAGGCTCCTTGGCTTCTTTATTAATGACCTCTGGTGTCTCCGGCTGCCGCTGCTGTCCTTCCCAGCCAGAGATGGAGCACAGAGATCATTTATTTTTCATTTATTAGTCCTAAATCACTATGCAGACATCCGAACCCGGGTGTCCCGGGTCCAAACGAGAGGACCGACCCACATCCGTCCTCCCAGGGAAGTGACCAGGTCCAGCATCCACACTCCACTAACTGCTGATGCCATCTGCTGGCGGAAACGGGGAACTGCAGACTGCAGTGTTGTGGCCACATCTCTCGGATCACACATCTCATCAAGCATCTCTACTCCCCCCCCACCGATCATCAGATCTCTGATTCAGAACCAGCCGCCCGGTTGCGTCAGGCCTTTGTGGTGACAGAAGGTGTCCAGTCATCCCGGCTTGATTAATCAGAGCGACGTGACCTAACGAGCTGCTCTAAATCACGTCTGCTGGGGGGTTGTGGGGGGTTGGTGGGGGGGTAAGTCATCACCGCAGAGTCTGACTTCAGGTGTTTGGAAAAATCCAGCCAAATGAAACACAATTTGCTCCAAGAGTGTTGCATTTGTGGGGGAATGAGCTTCATCACCCCTCGGTCGTTTCCAGCTCTTCGGGATTCAAATGTATGCAGAGATCAAAGCACCGCCTTCTGGAGACAGAGGTGGTGCAATCAGCAGAAACCCTCGGACCGCTCGGCAGCAGACCCTCTGTTACTGTAGATCTGCACCCCTCGCAGGGGCTCGGTGGCCGTGCTCGGCCACCAGGGGGCAGTAGTGCTCAGGAATCCTTTTTCTATCTTTTTCTATTTTTTCTAATCCCCACTTGGTCTTCCTAATCACTTTCCTCTCAGCAGTGTGTATCCTCAGAGCCGCAGAGAAGAGAGAAGCCAGGAATGTATACAAATCTACATATACATGCGCTCCACGCTGACCCACTTGTGATTTCTTTGGGGAACGTCTATATTTCCAAGTGCATCCATCATAAAAAAGAGGAAAAAAAAAAGCCCTTACATGGCTCTTATAGCTGCCCAGCCTCGGATGACTCTGCAGTTTCTCCCGGGTCTGATCTCGAGTCCCCGTTACAACAAGCCCTGGAGGTTTGTGACGAGTTCACAGCCTCCCTGGTCCTCGGCCACCGCAGCGCTGCACCTAGCGGCTCCTAACGGCTCCCGGTGGCTCCTAGCGGCTCCTAACGGCTCCTTACGGCTCCTAGCGGCTCCTAGCAGCCTGTAGCGGCTCCTAACGGCTCCTCGCGGCTCCTACGGCTCCTAGTGGCTTCTAGCGGCTCCTAGTGACTCCTCGCGGCTCCTAGCGGCTCCTTGTGGCTCCTAGCAGCCTCTAGCGGCTCCTAGCGGCTCCTAGCGGCTCCTCGCGACTCCTAGCAGCTCCTAGCAGCCTCTAGCGGCTCCTAGCGGCTCCTAGCGGCTCCTCGCGACTCCTAGCAGCTCCTAGCATCCTCTAGCGGCTCCTCGCGGCTCCTAGCAGCCTCTAGCGGCTCCTAGCGGCACCTAGCAGCCTCTAGCGGCTCCTAGTGGCTCCTAACGGCTCCTAGCGGCTCCTCGCGGCTCCTAGCAGGTCCTAGCGCCTCCTACCTTCTCCTAGCAGCTCCTTGCGGCTCCTAGCAGCTCCTACGTTTCCTAGCGGCTCCTCGCGGCTCCTCGTGGTTCCTAGCGGCTCCTAGTGGCTCCTCACGGCTCCTAGCGGCTCCTAGTGGCTCCTCACAGCTCCTAGCGGCTCCTAGCGGCTCCTCGCAGCTCCTATCAGCCTCTAGCGGCTTCTAGCGGCTCCTCGCGGCTCCTAGCGGCTCCTCGCGGCCCTCCGGCGGCCTCGGCCCAGCAGACTGTTAGCGGCTAATCTCGTTGATTTCACAGGCAGGCCATCAAACTCTCTTATCTGGTCGGTGCAGCGAGCGGGGAGCCGTTCTGATTTATGTTGGTGTTTCTGGCTTCTCTGGGACGAAGTGATGTCATCTGAAGGGATGAATGCAGTGACACAGATCCACATCGAAGACTCTCCCTTCCTGTATTTCCATAGTCATAGGTGTATGAATCCTTCTCCATCCTCAAATAATCTGCATTAGATTCCTTTTAAAAACATAGTTAATGGATTATTGACTGAAGATGAAGATTCTTAACCTGCACATCCAGGTTTGTAGTCAAGACCGTCTAAACCGAGACCAAGACCAGAGAGTATCAAGACAAGACCAAGACTAGTTCAGCTCAAGACTGAGACCAGAAACAAACCTAGTAATGTCCTGATCCTGCGTGATTGTAGAACATCATCCTGGTTCAGCTAGTTTCCATATGAGCTTGTATTCAACTGCAGCTCAATAACACAGAGAAGTGGATGATGATGTTGAACTCACTATAAATGTTTCCATCCATCAGCTGAGATCAGATATGTGTGGCGACTGCACTACCGCTATCTCTACACTATTGGAGGATTGACTCCAGTGCTTTTAAGGATTGACACGACTACTAACTAGTCCCAAAGTCCTCTAGCAGAATAACCAGCTCCAACACCCCCCTCCACCTCAGAAAAGTCATGAATAGTAAATGTTACTGATTTAAATTGGACTGAATTTGGAGATGAAACCTGAATTTTAAATATTAAAGATCGAAATTACATTATTTACTATTATAGTAATCAGATTACACCATATATCAGCATCACTGAAATGGACCTGATGCTTAATCAATCACAACGATGTGCAAACATTATCCATATATTTATTCAAACAAGGCCGTTATAAACACAAAACTGTAATTAAATACAGACACATGCAGATGCACCAAAACATTAAATCAGATGCAAAATACAAATAGTTTACAAAACTGTACATTAACAAGAGGAAGAACTGCTGATCACCAGATTCTGTCACCTTGGAGACACGAGACAAGACCAAGACCTGGTCTGGAAACCTACAAATCAGCTGGAAGGAAACATTTAGGGAAAGTGAAATGAGCCCAGAGCAAGGTGGGTGTATCTCTTGAAAACTTGAGCTAATGAAGTGTCGGGAGAGAACACATCTGAGTGCAGGTGGACCGGTATCAGCGAGGCCTTTGTCGAGAGAGCAGAGCACCTCGAGGACCTTGAGGGGAAGAATTGGATGCTTACGGTGCAGAACTCCGTCGTCAAGGCTCTCTACCCTCAACCTTTTCATTTTTTTATCATTAATTATTGCTCGCTAATTGCCAGGATTAGAAAAAGTGGGAGAGAGAAAGGGCATAGCGGGTCTCGGGAGTCTTAGACCATCACATGTGTGTGCGTGTGCATGTGCATGTGTGTGTGTGTGTGTTGTACATAAAACAGAGGAAGAAGCACAAATTGGACATTCCTGGTCAGCAGCGTTGTTGCAGCTCTTAAGTTGATTGTGCTTGTTGGAGCACGAAACAGTTCCTATTAAATCTGCGGCGGTCATAGCCCAGCGGCGTCCGGGTGAAGGAAGGTGATTTGCTGCTCCGCTCCTTTATTCCATCCTGCTTTCCTCAAACGAAGTCGTGCAGACTTCTGCAGCCGTTTGATGGAGACGCACTCGTGCCGTTTACAGACGGCGCCGGCGAAGCGAGAGCATCCTGGGTAAAATCCAGAGCTAAACCTGCTCGCGGTTTAAACAACCGTCCAACCGCACTCTCATAAACATTTTAAAACCTTTGTTGAAGAAGCTAAGCACAGTCTTTCAGTCATTTCAAACTGGTTCCAACTGAACAAATTATCTCTTAATATCAAAAAAACTAATTTCCTTTTATACTCTGGAAGGAAAAAATATGATCCAGAACAAGCCACTTTTTATAGAAGGGAATAAAATTAATAAGGTATCTTCGGCTCGATTTTAGGGTGTAATTGTCGGCGAAAAATGTTGTTGGAAAGATCATATTGACTCTGGGGCCAGAAAAGTGTCGAAGTCGATATGAATCATTCAGAAAATCAGCCTGTTCTCAATAGATCCTGTCTGTTAACTTTGTATTCCAGTCTTGTTTCTCCATATCTCTTGTATTGTAATGTTTTCTGGGCAGAACCTGTCGCACATATCTCCACAAACTTTATTTACTCCCAAAAAGATTTGTTAGAACAGTCACAAGGTCAGATTTCCAGGCCCCATCTGTTCCCCTTTTTTCTAAACTCAAGATTATAAATATTTTTGATATCAATAAAATGCAAATCTCTATTTTTATTTACAAAATCCTGTATTTCAGCCAATCACTACCACTCCACTTCCAACAATACTTCTGTATAAAATCCAGTATTCAGAGATATTCAACTAGATCAGCATCTCATCTCCATCCACCCCGATGTCGCACTATTAGAGGGCAATACATCTTTTTTTCTTTTCTTTTCTGTTGGGTACTCAGACTGAAAAATACCCAACGGGCCCAATTTCTTTTTTTTTTCTTTTTTTTTTTTTACCTTGTCTGCACACATATTAATGATTAATACCATAACGGTAGAAACAAAAGACATATATATGTGCATTATTACTATATTTAATATATATACAAATATATATGCATACATATGCATACACATACATAAATATACACATACAAACCCAGTGATTTTTTTTTTTTTTTTTTTTTTGAGCCCAAATTTTAATGTGTGTCATGGCCAGGGCCGGCCCAGCAAAATGTGATTTTGGGGCCCTCTATTACTGCCAATAATACTGATTATTGACAGTGAAATTACGAGAATAAAGTCATAATAATATGAGAATAAAATCTTTATTCTCGTAATATTACGGCTTTATTCTCGCAACATTACAACTTTATTCTCGCAATTTTACGACTTTATTCTCGTAATATTACGACTTTATTCTCGCAACATTACAACTTTATTCTCGTAATTTTACGACTTTATTCTCATAATATTACGACTTTATTCTCGTAATTTCCAATTTTGTTTTTGTCTTAGCATATGATGCTCCCTAAAAGTACTCAAACATTTCTTCAAATGAAATGAAAACAACTTTATTTAACATGAAAAAAACATCTTATCTAGTCACATAAAACCATTCATGGTTGTGTTTTTGGAAACAGAGACGTGCTGGCCAGCCCAGGCTCCTATTTCTTCCTATCCAAGGAAAAACGGTTTAAACAACCGTCTTGAAAGTAGAAAGAGAGGGAACGCCATGAATGAAAGATGAATAATCCTTTCTTTTCTTCTTCTCTTCCTTTTCTTTTCTGTTGGGTACTCAGACTGAAAGATACCCAACGGGCCTAAATTTTAATGTGTGTCATGGCTCTTAATTGTCTGAAAAAGTGGCGAAAAAAGAACTTTTGCTATTTTTTTTCCTCCTATAGAAGTCCTTTTTACAGATTTATTCTTATTTTTCTATTCATTCATTTATTTCACGTCACTTAGTCTTCTCTGTGATGTCTGCGTTTAGCTCTATGAGCTGGTTGCATTGCTGTTGATGTGTGAATTAGGATTTTTGTTGATTGTAGAGATGGGAGACTGAAAAAAGGCATGAGATGCTTCCTAAAAGTACTCAAAAATGTCTTCAAATGAAATGAAAACGACTTTATTTAACATGAAAAAAATTATCTTGGGCTGCTTTAACTGATTTTTTAATATAAATTATTAATTTTGTGTATTTTGTTGTTATATGGTAAAGTGGGGAAATGATGTGCAGATGCTCCAGGCTACTGTATATTATCCTGTCACATAAAAGCGTTCATGGTTGTGTATTTCGTCATTTTGGTCGAGGAAAAACGGTTTAAACCACCGTCCTGAAAGTTGAAAGAGGGGGAACGCCGTGAATGAAAGGTGAATGATTTGAATAATTAACAATTCTCAAGCAGTGAGTTCCTGTAAACAGCCGCTGAGTCGACGGGTCCTTGAGCTGCTGCCAGACTCCATTCAACGCTTTGTTTTTCACATCTTTTCATTATTAAACTCGAGCTAGCGAGATGATTTCTTCCAGACACGGTGGTAAATAAAAAAAGTCCTGCCGGCATCAGAGCATTAAAGAAAATGATCTTTTTCTCTCGTTTGGTTTTAAAAATCCAGTTGAAGAACAGACAAACAACACATGGCGGATTACACTGTTGTTATTTAACAAACTCTCCACCAGACTGTAGAAACTAAAGTATATTTCAGGATTTAGACTCCAGCAGCAATAACTTGAGGTGATGTTTATCCTATCTAATGCTATTAGATGCTTTTCCATCCCTGTGGTACACAGTACAGCTCTGCACGTGTGCAGCTTGTTAGAGATGGTTGCTAGGAGGAAGCCCCGCCCCCTTAACAATGTCATGGAAGCTCAAAACTGCTTCATAATGAACCACAATGTCCTGGAAACAAGACCAGCGATCTGGGCCTCCCTCGTAGACCGTGAACCGTCACTGAGTCCACCATGAACTCCCTGGCATCCCAGAATCCTCTGCAGTCCTGCAACTTTACATTATTCCAGCCACAGCAGCAGATCTGCAGACCGCTGGTCCACGGTGGTCTCAGACCTGGATGAACACGAGTTACGTCGAAAAGAGAAGCCTGAATTCCTCCTTGAGGACATGTGAGATAGTAAATAAGTATTTGATGCATAATTTGTTGAAAAGAAGCATTTTTCCTCTTTTAGCAGAGATCTAGTCACGTCATCTCCCCCATATCCCTTTTCCACCAAACCAGTTCCAGGGCTGGTTCTGTGTCACTACTTGTTCAACTAGGAACCAACTGAGAACTAGTTTGTTTTTCCTCAGCTCGGGTGCTAAGAGGAGACACGTCATTACGTCACTGCAAACGTCAGTTACGTCGCTGCGTTTGCGTGAAAGTTGCAGCAACAACAAGGTATCTGCTCTAATAGGACTTGGTCCCCGTAGTTCCTCCGTGGACACATCTCTAAAAGACAGGTTGTCTCCTCCTCAGACCCATGATGCTTTGCTGCATCCAGATTCATTCTTATTTGAAAATATCTCCGTCTCCCAGTCTTGCTATTGCCGTTGATCTTAACTCCCCCCCTTCCACTTACGTAAGTGATTCTTTCCTCTAGAGCAGGGGTCGGCAACCCAAAATGTTGAAAGAGCCAAAAACCAAAAACCGACCAAAAACGCAAAAAACAAATATGTCTGGAGCCGCAAAAAATGAAAAGTCTTGTATAAGCCTTAGAATGAAGGCAACACATGCTGCATGTTTCTATATTAGTTAGAACTGGGGGGAGATTTTTTTTTTCATTTTGCACTAAAGACAAAAGTCAAAATTTCAAGAAAAAAGTTGAAATGTCAAGATTAATGTTGAAGTACAATCTTGCGAAAAAAGTCAAAATGTCGAGAAAAAAGTCGAAATGTTGAGAAAAAAGTCGAAATGTTGAGAAAAAAGTCGAAATGTCGAGAAAAAAGTCGAAATGTCGAGAAAAAGTCAAAATTTCGAAAAAAAAGTCGAAATGTAGAGAAAAAAGTCGAAATGTCGAGGAAATAGTCAAAATTTCGAGAAAAAAGTCAAAATGTTGAGATTAAAAAGGAAAGGAAAAAAAGAAGAAAACAGAAAAAAAGAAAAATAAGAAGAAAAAAAAGAGAAAAAAGGAAAAAAAGAGAAAAAAAGAAGAAAAAAAAGGTCAAACCTTTTTGAAAAAGCTCCAGGGAGCCACTAGAGCAGAGCTAAAGAGCCGCATGCGGCTCTAGAGGTCAAGGTCGGAAGTTTTCCTTGATGTAATGCCACACTTCCCAACTTCACACCTGAAGACCCTGAGATATTTGATTCTGTGTTGATCTGAGCGTTTAAATGCTCATTATTCTCAGAGGCAGCTCCTGTCTGAGCAAATGCATTTTAATTGAAGCCAATATGGTTGATGTCATCACCACTTCAGGCTCTGTGTGGGTTACCGCTCCTCGGGTCCCATCAATTCCTGACCTCATTTCTCCGTTGCCAACGGCGCTCTCCAGGGACTCGACATTTGTGGGGATTACCTGCATGATGACTCGACGGCAAACTTCAGGTGCAAAACGCTCGAAATCCTGCAAAGTTAAGCAGTTTAACAGTCTAATACGTCAACCGTGCCGGGAAGAGATGCATGATGGATCTGCAGCGTCTGAGCTGACGGGGATTTTGAAGGCAGAGCTTGAAAAAACATATGGAAGTGGTCCTGAATCTGATTCAAGAATATCAAACCCTGGACCAGAGTTCAGTGTTCACACTACTCCTGAATAAGTCCGAGCTGGTCACTTGACCCCTAGAAAAATAAGATCTGGGCCACTTTCACCTGCAGTCTTTCAGGATTTTATTAAATATTTTAAAGGTTTGAAGGGTTTTTCTATCAGATTCTACACTGGTGGTTGCTGGGGGTTGCTGGTTTGCAAGTTCTTTTCTTTAGGTGAATAGAAACGGATGTTTTAAAACTGATGGGTCCCCTCCTGTTTTTCTTAAAGTTTTAGTTATCTTAGATCTTTTCTGGGTTGACACCTCAAGTAGGAAGCAAGGTGTGACATGTTTGGGTGTCTTTCCCGTACAAAACAACCTCCCTTTTCAATATAAACACGACTGGATGGACGGGACGGGTGCATTTCTCTCCTACCTCCGGCCAGAAAATATTGTGCATGATATAATAAAGCTTGTATTAACATTGTTTCTGTTTTTTACGGAAGAGTATTAGGGCCAGGCAGGAGAAAAATAAAAATAATATTTTAGAGGAGGAAGATTTTTTTTTCATTGTGCACTTCGAGAAAAAAGTCGAAATGTTGAGAAAAAAGTCGAAATGTTGAGGAAAAAAGTCAAAATGTTGAGAATAAAGTAAACCTTCTGAGATAACAAACAGCGCATGTGACTGTCTTTACAAAATGCCTCGTAAGCCTATAGACCAGGGGTCGGCAACCCGCGGCTCTAGAGCCGAATGCGGCTCTATAGCGCCGCCCTAGTGGCTCCTGGAGCTTTTTCAAAAATGTTTGACCTTTTTTTTCCTTTTTTTCCTTTCCTTTTTAATCTCGACATTTTGACTTTTTTCTCGATATTTCGACTTTTTTCTTGACATTTCGACTGTTTTCTCGAAATTTTGACTTTTTTCTCGAAATTTCGACTTTTTTCTCGACATTTCGACTTTTTTCTCGAAATTTTGACTTTTTTCTTGACATTTCAACTTTTTTCTCAACATTTCGACCTTTTTCACGAAATTTTGACTATTTCCTCGACATTTTGACTTTTTTCTCAAAATGTCGACTTTTTTCTCGAAATTTCAACTTTTTTCGCAACATTTCGTCTTTTTTCTCAAAATTTTGACTTTTTTATCAATATTTTGACTTTTTTATCAATATTTTGACTTTTTTCTCAACATTTCGACTTTTTTCTCAAGATTGTACTTCAACATTAATCTTGACATTTCGACTTTTTTCTCGAAGTGCACAATGAAAAAAAAATGTTCCCCCAGTTATAACTAATATAGAAACATGCAGCATGTGTTGCCTTCATTCTAAGGCTGATACAAGACTTTTCATTCTTTGCGGCTCCAGACATATTTGTTTTTTTGTGTTTTTGGTCCAATATGGCTCTTTCAACATTTTGAGTTGACGACCCCTGCTATAGACACTCCAAGGATGTAAGTTAGTTAGTTAGTTATGGCTGCTGCTGCTGCATAGCTGTCAGTCGCTCTTCTAACTGGATTTGATGGACCAGAGGAGACATTTCCACTTTATTCACCAAATTGTATTTCAACTTTATTCACAAAATTTCGACTTTATTCACAAAATTTCGACTTTATTCTTGAAATTGTATTTTAACGTTCTTCTTGACATTTCAACTTTTTTCTCAAAATTGTATTTCAACATTAATCTCGACATTTTGACTTTTTTCTTAAAATTGTATTTCAACATTAATCTCGACATTTCGACTTTTTTCTCGACATTTCGACATTTTTCGCGAAGTGCACAATAAAAAAAAATCTTCCCCTCTCAAATATTTTTTCTCCTGCATGGCCCTAATACTCTTCCGTAGGTTTTCTTTCACTGCACCAGACAAAACGAACACGCAGAAATTTCAAGTCTGAACCAGATCCAAAAGTTCTCAGAGGGACAAAGGACTTGGATCCTTCAGAGCTTCAGATTCAGGAAGTGAAGTCTGACCTGGAATCAGCAGGAACCCGTTGAAGCCAGGAGACGAGACGAGGAGACGAGGAGACGGGGAGCGTATAAATACGGTATCTGACCTCCTTCATCGCCTTAAGATACTTGAAATGTAAGAAACTCTCTTTTCGTGGAAACTAAAGTAGGTTGATGCACCAAACGCTTAAGAGCCGACAACCCTGGAAACCCGTTGTGACTCCTCGATGGCATTTCAACACCCCCCTGTTTCATACGGGACTCTGTTCCTCCTCCCTCTCTGCTGCTCCTCCAACTGTGCTGACATTTTAACTTTAGTGCTTCTGTCAGAGTGTGAAAGAATCAACCCCGACTGCCCCCCCCATCCCCATCCCCGGCACCTCGGGATAGCCACATGTCTGATTGGTAAACGTCTCCTAAATCCTCGGTATCGAGCGGCGTCTACTCTCCGGCCCGCTGGTGCATCATGGGAGTTAAGGCACCTTGTGGCCCCTTCGGCCGCCTGAGGATTCTTTAGTTTAGTTTAGTTTATCGGTCCTTTCATTCCATTTCCACAACACAAATAACCTAAAGTGCAGGTGTAAATCGTCAGTGTAATACAAAAAACATATCACTTTTTTGGTATATATATATATATATAGCCAAGGACCAAACGGTGTAGACTGAAGCTTAAGCTTATGACGCCTACCCTTTTCAAAGGAAAAAAAAAAGTTAGCTTTTATAAACTAGTGCATTTAGGATTTAGAGAATTAAAAAAAATACATAAATAAATCCGTATGAGACGTTGCCCGAGTATAAACAAAATAGCTGTACACAAACATACAGTATATTCCACATGTATATATATACATACAAAACATAATGGACAAAACAAAAAAAATATATGATTTTTTACAAATATTTTCATTTAAGTTATTAGAAAATTAACTTTGTGTTGTAATTCATATGGTTATTGGGATTCATAGGCATCAGTAAGTATGATTACTTTTTTGTATTGATCTTTTGTTTTCAGCCTATGTATGATTTTCATTCAATAAAAAAATCAATAAAAAAATCAATAAAATCAATAATTAATTGATTGATTATTAATTTCATTTTTATTTTTTTATATGATTTTTTTTATTGATCTTTTGTTTTCAGCTTAAGTATGATTTTCTGTGATTTTCAATAAAAAAAGTAATCATACTTTTTATATATATATACATATATATATATATACATATATATATATATATATATATATATATATATATACACACACACATACACACATATACATACACATGTCCATAGGTACATGCCTACGTGTATTATACCTTTGTTTTATATGTATTAATCTTTTTGTATTTATAGATGCTTTTTTATTGTAATAACGTGCTCCACATTTTCATTTCTGTATCTAAACTGTTCCACAGATTAACTCCTGTCACTGAGATTCTGGGTCAAGGGTCAAGGGTGAAAGTTCCACCGCTGTCTCATCCCATCACGTCACCACCCGACCTCGTTCCCACCTGAACTCACCTGGTTAAACCCTTCAGGTGCAGCCCCCCCCCCCCGCCTCGTTCCTGGCGGTGCTTCGTATTTCCTCGCCGGAGTGTTGCACGTACGTCAGGTAGGATCACATTAATACCTTGCTACTCCAGCGTCGGGCAGGAAGGAGTGTGATGTGTTGGGGCCGCGTCGCCGGCCTGTCGGAGCTACTTAGCGTCAGGAGACAGTGTGACTGCGGAGAGGAGGCTGGCAGGGCTGGGCCTGCCCTCCTGCACCCCCACGGGGCTTTTGGAAAGTGCACATCTCAACAAAATGTCAGTTTAGGTACAGCGGGGCGACCTAAACACAAGCAAGCTGCTGTCCCCGCTCCCTCCTGTCCCTCCTGTCCTCCCGTCCTCTGAGGACACACCTGGAGCATCACTGAGAGCCAAAACTATGGAGAGAAAATCGACTCAAAACATTTGTCTATACATATTACTTCGTTTGTGTGTAACTTGCTTGAAGTTAAGGACAAAACGATAATAACGAATTCCTTGTGATCCTCCTACTAGTGACATGAGGATCAATACTCAACTATCAATACTGCCGATACCAGATCTGCACGCTCTAAAATCGAATTTCAAACTAAAATATCGACACTTCCGATACTTCAGTCATTTGTGGTGATTTATATCGTTAACAGGAACTCCTTTCGACACTGTTCAGATCAGCTGTGTTTTATCTTTCACCACATATTCAAGTGCTCCTTAGAGCAGCAGACACTCCCTGAACTTAGGAAAAGGTTGATAGTCGTGCCTGTTTCCAAAATTAAATCCCCAAAATCCGTCAATGACTACAGACCCATAGCCTTAACTTCTTTGGTTATTAAAGTCTTTGAAAAATAATCAAAAAAGAGCTGGTGGAGGCTATGGAGGACTTTCTAGACCCCTTACAATTCGCCTATAGGAGGAAAAAAGGGGTGGATGATGCAGTACTTACCCTTTTAAACTTTGTTTTTAAACACCTTGAAGGCCCTATGGAGCCAAATCAAGGCCAAAAGTTTTGCTAATTTGAAAATAAAATTTGAACCTGAAAATTCTTTTTTACAGTTTCAATTTTATTTTTTTCAGTATCAGATCTTTTTTTCAGTTCCAGATCTTTTTATTTCAGTTTCAAATCTTTTTTTCAGTTTCAAATCTTTTTTTTTCAGTTTCACGTCTTTTTTTTCAGTTTCACATCTTTTTTTTTCAGTTTCAATTTTTTTTTTCAGGTTCAGACTTTTGGCCCGGATCTGGCGTGGGGGGCGTGGCATCAACTGAGAGGGGCGTGGCATAATGAGTGACAGCAGAACAGAGAAGGCGGGGGACGTTCCTCAGTCATGTTGCCTTCAGGAAACGTAAGTTGCAGAAGTTATCAGTAGAAGTATGATTCAACACGGTATATACACCATATTCACGTGATTGGCAGTGGAAAAAACTGATATTAGTGACACATTTCTGTTTAAAAAGCTGTTTTAGACCGTACTTGGTAGTATGTGGAAGTGGGAAATGTCAAACTTTAAAGTGTGGCTGTTGAACTGTACAGTCTGGCATAGTTTATTGCTTTTATACTGCGATTGGTGCCAAGTACGGTCTAAAACTGCTTTTTAAACAGAAATGTGGCAACATGACTGAGGAACGTCCCCCGCCTTCTCTGTTCTGCTGTCACTCATGATGCCACGCCCCTCTCAGTTGATGCCACGCCCCCCACGCCAGATCCGGGCCAAAAATCTGAACCTGAAAAAAAAAGAAGTGAAACTGAAAAAAAAGACATGAAACTGAAAAAAAAAGATTTGAAACTGAAAAAAAGATTTGATACTGAAAAAAATAAAATTGAAACTGTAAAAAAGAATTTTCAGGTTCAAATTTTATTTTCAAATTAGCAAAACTTTTGACCTTGATTCTGCTCCATAAAGGCCCAGCCACCCATGCACATCTATTGTTCTTAGACTTCACCTCTGCTTTTAACACAATCCAGCCCCACATTTAAGCCTCCAAATTGCAATCAAATTTTAATCTGTGCCCCAGTATTGTTGGCTGGATTTGAGATTTTTTAACAAACAGACCACAGTGTGTCAGAGTGAATGGTGCTCTGTCCGACGTCCTCCTCTCCTCCACTGGTTCTCCACAAGGCTGTGTCCTCTCACCTATTTTATACATCCTGTACACCAATGACTGCAGAAGCTCCCACCTGAACAGACATGTCCTTAAATTTGCTGATGACACAGTCATAGTGAGTCTGCTGCAGGGGGAGGGCACAGTTCCTGGACCAGTGGTGGACGACTTTATCCACTGGTGTGATGATTCCTTTTTAAATTTAAATGTGACAAAGACCAAGGACATGTGCATAGATTTTAGGAGGAACCCAAACCCACAACTCTTAACAGTAATTAAGGGGGAGAGTCTAGAGCAGGGGTCGGCAACCCAAAATGTAGAAAGAGCCATATTGGACCAAAAACACAAAAAACAAATATGTCTGGAGCCGCAGAAAATGAAAAGTCTTGTATAAGCCTTAGAATGAAGGCAACACATGCTGCATGTATCTATATTAGTTATAACTGGGGGAAGATTTTTTTTTTCATTATGCACTTCGAGAAAAGAGTCGAAATGTCTAGAAAAAATTCAAAATTTTGAGAAAAAAGTTGAAATGTTGAGAAAAAAGTCAAAATTTCGAGAAAAAAGTTGAAATGTTGAGGAAAAAGTCAAAAATGTCGAGAAAAAAGTCAAAATTTCAAGAAAAAAGTCGAAATGTTGAGAAAAAAGTCAAAATTTTGAGAAAAGAGTCGAAATGTCTAGAAAAAATTCAAAATTTTGAGAAAAAAGTTGAAATGTTGAGAAAAAAGTCAAAATTTCGAGAAAAAAGTTGAAATGTTGAGGAAAAAGTCAAAAATGTCGAGAAAAAAGTCAAAATTTCAAGAAAAAAGTCGAAATGTTGAGAAAAAAGTCAAAATTTTGAGAAAAAAGTCGAAATGTTGAGAAAAAAGTCAAAAATGTCGAGAAAAAAGTCAAAATTTCCAGAAAAAAGTCGAAATGTCGAGATTAATGTTGAAAGTACAATCTCGAGAAAAAAGTTGAAATGTCGAGAAAAAAGTCTAAATTTTTAGAAAAAAGTTGAAATGTCGAGATTAAAAAAGGAAAAAGGAAGAAAAAAATAGAAAAAAGGAAAAAAGAAGGAAAAAAAGGGAAAAAAGAAGAAGAAAAAAAAGAAAAGAAAAAAAGAGAAAAAAGGAAAAAAGACAAAAAAGAAAAAAAGGAAAAAAAGAAAAAAATAAGAAAAAAGGAAAAAAAAAGACAAAAAAAAGAAGAAAAAAAGGAAAAAAAAAAAAGGTCAAACATCTTTGAAAAAGCTCCAGGAGCCACTAGGGCGGCGCTAAAGAGCCGCATGCGGCTCTAGAGCCGCGGGTTGCCGACCCCCGGTCTAGAGCGAGTCACAACTTTTAAGTACTTGGGTGTGGTCATCGACAACAAGTTGTCTTTTAATGAGAACACAGATGTTGTGTATAAAAAATCACAACAGCGCTTGCACTTTCTCCGGATGCTTAACCGGTTCGGAGTGTGCAACAAATTAATGACCATGTTCTATCACTCTGTGGTTGAAGCTGTCCTGACGTTCGCCATTATCTCCTGGTTTGGAAGCCTCTCACTACGACATAAAAAGAGGCTGGAACACATCGTCAAAGTTGCCAGCTAAATCATTGGTGTTGCCCTCCCTGATTTGCCTACTGTCTTTGGCAGGAGGGTAACATCCAAGGCTCAGGACATCCTACAGTGTCCTGACCGTCCTCTATTATTTTGTGTGTACTTTGTGTGCTGTGTCCTAGCTGTGTGAATGTGCTCTGTGTTTTTGTGCCTTTTATGTTTTATGTTTCTTGGTTTTACCCCCCCTGTAAAGCGAATTTCCCCTCTGGGGGACAATAAAATGAAGTTGAAGTTGAAGTTGAAGGAATACGGTGGAAAGTAACTAAACTATTCAGATTTGGTCTAAATGACAGACTACTTTTTTCATTTTCATTTTTATAGTAATTCTTATTTTTGTTTATTTATTTTTACAGTTTTATTATTTTACTGAGGATATTTTTTAGTGATGGAAACACCTTTTTCTTTTGTTGTAACAGCTCGGCTACCTCAATATACTTCTGACTTTAAAATAAATAGCTGAATAACTGATGTCTCTTATTCCTAAACTATCTAAAATACACATTTTTTAAAATATTTTCCGGCACATTAAGTGTATTTGCATAATGTATCGGTATCGGATCGGTATCACCAATACCAACCTGGATTTTACTCAATATCGGATCGGAAAGGAAATCGGTGGTATCCAACATAGTTTTCACTAGTTTTCAGACTCTTTTCTCCAAGAAGCCTCATATTCGTCCTACATGGTGCATTTAAAGACTGGTGGAAAGCTGGGTCCAGCACTATTTCCCTCGATACATAGTCACCTACCCTAAGAAGGTAAACCTACTTCAGACTACCGTGATGCCGCCATCACCGTCTTCTTGCCTCCAGGTTTTTCCACCACCTAGTGGTCGTTGCTTTAAAACATCTAATTACATTTGTAAAGCTCATCAATGCATATCTGTCCATATAAGGAATTATAGACTATCACAAAGTAAAGGTGTTATAACCACAGGGGGTCTGAGATATAGGTATGTATCGATGGAAATAAGTCTTGACTCAGATGAAAACTCAGATGACCCAGCTTTTAACTAGTACATAAACGCACCATGTATGGATTAATCTGTGAAGCTTCTTGGAGGAAAAGAGTCTAAAATAGTGATGTTGGATCCCACCATTTCCTTCTGATCCGATATTGAGTAAAATTCAGGCTGCTATCGGCGATTCCGATTCGATACATTGTACAAATTGTACATTGTACATCTAAAAAAATTGGTGTCTTTATTGAAGAATACAAGACATCAGAGTCAGAAGTGTACTGAGGTAGCAGCCGAGCTGTTACAACAACAGAAGAACCAGATTGTAAACACTAAAAAAGGATCCTTAGTAAAATAATAAAACCACTAAAATAAATAAGACAATAATAAACAAAAATAAGAACTACTATAAAAATGAAAATGAAAATAGTAGTTCCTACCAGCAGCGTGTCAACTAGACAAAATCTGAATAGTTTAGTTACTTTCCACCATATTACTGTTAATGATAAACATTACCAAATCAGATAATGCTTTATTTTTTATACAAAACTTTATTGAAAATATACAAACTTTCAAAGAAGATAATGGACAAATATCAATTTAAATGCAATATGAAAAGAAAGGAAAAAAAGGGGTTTCTTGTAAGATTATAATACAAAAACAAAAAGCAAGGTGCTCTAAGAATTAAAAGGTGCATATGAATAACAAAATAAAGCATCTAAATTCACATAATGGAGCATAGAAAAGGAGAGGAATTAATAAATTAGAATAACAAATAACGAACAATGACTAGACTTATTTTACTTGCATTTTTGTTTTCTACTCTTTTGAGACATGTGAAAAAAATCTTAAATTCGTTAATAAAACCCCGTAAGGAGGGTTTACAATTTCTCCATTTGGCACAATGAATATGGCACTTACCCAGTAACACAATTATATTAATTTCAGAGACTTGAAAGTGCTTGAATTCTTTATTTTATTTTACACAGCACAGATGAGAAGTGTACTGCACTATATTGTTAATAAAACGACTTGTTTTACAGTTATTTGACTTTTTCTACTTTCTTTTTGTATTTGTAGGTATTCAAATATCATATTATTGTTATTATACATTCATAATAATGTATTAGGTACTTATACCATTAAGTGACATCTCAACCATTTGGTAGAGGTCTGTAATTAAAAAACTGTGGGGTCTGTAAAAATAATTCTTGATATTAGTGCCCCAATAACATAAAAAATGTAAAGAAATAATTTTTCCATAGCTTTTTTCTTGGTGAGGACCTTAAAGGGTTAATAATATCAGAAACAGAAAATTCCAAATCATCCATGAAGAAAATAATATGGCTTAATTTAAAACCAAATCAGATAATTCGCAGATACAAATATTTTGAGTGGATGTTCTCCCCATGGAAAACAGGCCAAATTTAAACGCTGCGCATGCGCTTGGGGAGGGTTATCTAAACACCGCAGCGCCGCACGCACATGCAGATGTTTTATTCACACAGATGTTCCCAGATAACAGAAAAAGCATCTCCACTTGAGAGGGAGATGTTTGTACACGAGTGGAGTTCAGTAATCTGCTCACACGGCTGGT
Source organism: Cololabis saira (assembly GCF_033807715.1). Taxonomy (NCBI): domain Eukaryota; kingdom Metazoa; phylum Chordata; class Actinopteri; order Beloniformes; family Belonidae; genus Cololabis; species Cololabis saira. Next base: position 7,664,457 of record NC_084609.1, on the reverse strand, counting down.
TCTGCATCCCAGCGCTGGATGTAGTTATGCAATTATGATAATGAGTCTTCCAGGAGCCGAAGGCGGGGGCCAGGGGCCGAATGGGGGGGAGGAGACGAGGGAAAAGTTACTTAGTCCTTGAAAATAATTTGACGGTGGTTATTATAGGCTTATTGCTGTGGATGACATCTATTTCTCCGGCTGCTGACAGCACATCATCCTGACGTTCCCATAATAGCTTTGGGTGGCAGATCGGGCCCGTCGAGAATAAATTAGAAACGATTCCTAGAGCGCAGTATTAGGAGCTTTTCTTTCCTTCCTTCTTTCTTTTTTTATTTTCTTTTATTTATTATTTTTTATAAAAGTGGCACTTTCATGAAAGTTTCATGTAATCACCCAGACCAGACTTTGATTAAGCAGCAAAGTGAGCTGGTAAAAGAAAGTGTGGATGTCATGGTAACCGAGCTTTTTATCCTACCGACCTTTCCTTTTCCTGTTACTTATGTGCAATCTCTTTTTCTTGTGTTTTTTTGGGTGTAATTTTTTGCCTGGAAGCTTTTCTGCTTTCACATCAAGTGATCTGAATCAGTTTTGTGACTTGTTCTTGTCTTAGGTTTGCTGCAGGACTCCTCTCACGGTCCTGGATTATTAAGATGGTGATGCAAGATGATTCAGCCGGGAACAAAGCTGGAGACGAGGTGGAGAAGATGCTTTTCTTTTTCCTGACTGGTGTCTCAGGAGCCCGACTCATTAATGGGCTCCGAGGTTAATCTATTTATCGATCTGATTGAAGGAAATCTGCTCAATAATCATTTCAACGATCTGCTATTTCCCTAATAAGCATTTATATGTTCTTTATTGTAATATAATCAACATAATGAGCTTTGTTTGTTAAGATTTACACCCATCCATCACTGTTGTGATTTCCCTGCTACGTCACCTGATTGACGCATGCGTAGTAAGAGAAACCAGGTGTAGTTAATTAAGTTAATTAGTCGAGTTTGATCTTCTACCGGCCGTCAGTGTTATTCCTTTGTACAACAGTGTGCGTCGGTGATGATGTAAGTTACGTGACAATTGGATGTTGTTTATATTTCATATGTGACGAGAGTTATTAATATTATCAGGGTAAATAATACGCTAATTTGTTTTGTTAGTTTATCATTTAACATGTCTTACTGAAACATGGGCGGCCCGACGTGTAACTTAGTTAATGACTATCAGAGGTGGACAGAGTACTCGACCCCAGTACTTGAGTAAGAGTACAAATACTACTGGTCAAAATTTACTCTGTTACAAGTAAAAGTAGCTCAGTCAAAATATTACTCGAGTAAGAGTAGAAAAGTACTTGCTTTTAAAGGTACTTAAGTATCCAAAAGTAAATGCTTTTAAATTTACTTTAAAGGAGCATGAGGCAGGATTGTGGCAAGATTTATGAAAAAAATGTGTATACATTTTAAGTTTTCTAGTAATAATGTCAGATTAAGCGTTCCAAACCAAAAAGAATGATCCTCTAGCGTATCTCTCCTTTGCCTTGAACAGGCTGTGTGCTGCAAAATGTGCTGCAATTCGGTCCCGATTTTCCCGCGCTGGGCTGCAGATGTGACGTCACATGACGCTGCATGCACGTTCTCCCCGTTCTCCCGTGCCGGCTTCACTGTTGGCTGCAGTACCCCCGACGGCCGTCGTGGTGAAGGGTGGCGCTAGAGAGTCTCATTTCTTAAAAGGAGCCTCAAGCTCCTTTAAGTAAAAGTAAGAGTAAGAGTAAATTTCTTATTTTCCACATCAGTAAATTACTATATTTTTTGTAAATTAATTAAAGGATCTTTTAACTCTTGTTTCTGAGAATTCGATGTTGAGTTGTTGAAAGCAGAGAGGTAGTTCTGCTTCGGCAGACACAATAAACATTTGAAAATAAATGTCTGTGGTTTGTCTGTGCCCTCGTTTTTTACTCAGTAGAACTCAAACATTGAGTTAAGATACGGCCAAGGATTTAGTGAAAGTCCCTGCTCCGAGTCCGGCTCATTATCCGACTCAGACGACTCAGCGGATTGTCTTTCTTCTCCTGACGCAGGCGTAGCCGTTGTTGCGGCTCAGTCTTGACTTGTTGCGGCTCTGTCTTGACAAACGCAGGCTACTTTGGTGGTATCGTTTTGAGGAGGCTTGACGTATTTCCGCTTTACGTACATCCCAGTGGAGAGCGTGCACTGTGATAGGTCTCCTCCTTTGACAAAAACAGCTTGTGTCCAATAGGATTTTAGGGAAGAAGAAAAAAGAGCAGACCTGAAAGTAACGAGTACTTTTCAGCCTTCCTAGAAATGTACTCGAGTAAAAGTAAAAATATTTGTCTTGGAAATGTATTCAAGTAAGAGTAATAAGTACCAAAGAAATCTAATACTCAAGTAAAGTACAAATCCTCTGGATATGTACTTAAGTACAGTACTCAAGTAAATTTACTCCGTTACTGTCCACCACTGATGACTATATACACTTATTTCCTTCTGCCAATGTTTATTTAGGTGTGTATTTGTCGTTCAGTGAGGCTGTTATTTTGATGCGAGTGTGTTGAATTGACCGTAGCTGACGTCACTTTGGCTTGATCACGTGACCTGCATGTTTAATGACCCGACACTGACCCCTAGTGGGGATCTGCAGTACGGTGTGCTATTCATGACTATTGTAATTCAGGTCATTCTTTTACTACTACTACTACTATCACCACTACTACTACTGTCATTTAGCAGACACAAATTTTGCACACAAGCCAGGTCTGGCGAAAAATTTTATATTTAATGGTTTGTATTAATGGGCGTGGTCTAATGGCTCAACAGCGCCCCCTAGAAAACTTTGTGCCTCAAGCCCCACAACACGGTTTGACGTACATGCACAAAAATCGGTACACACCTGTATCATGTCGCAACTTAAAGAAAAATCTCTTGGCGCCATGGCCGAAACCAAACAGGAAGTCAGCCATTTTGAATTAATCGTGTAATTTTGCTGCAATCTATGCCATGTCTTCGGTCGTTAATACGGCCCGAACCGTAACGTGCACCCAGGTGTGTTATACCTCAAAATGTGCGTCTCCATCCTGCAACGACGCGTATTACTTTTCTCAGTCAAAAGCGTTACCTTGGCAACGCTAGATGCCAAGAAGCGCGCCCCACTTCATCTGGTTGGTCCACATTTGATAGTTCCTACTTTCTGCCATAACTTTTGAATGGTTTGACGTAAAGAGTCGTCGGTGGTGTCATCTGACTCGGTTTTCAGTACTTGACCTTCATTGGCATGAATTAGCCCCGCACCATTTTCCGATTGGTCGATATTTGATAGATCCTATTTTCTTCCATAACTTTTGAATGGTATGACATACAGAGTCGTCGGTGGTGTCATCAGACTCAGTTTTGACTCCTTCACCTTAATTGGTGCAAATTAGCCCCGCCCTTTCGCCTGATTGGTGGATATGTGATAGTTCCGATTTTCTGCAATAACTTTTGAATGGTTTGACATAAAGACTCGTGGGTGGTTTCATCAAACATGGTTTTGAGTCCTTGAACATAATTGGTGCAAAGTAGCCCCGCCCCTTCATCTGATTGGTCAAAATTTGATAGTTACTACCTTCTGCCATAACTTTTGAATGGTTTGACATAGAGAGTCGTGAGTGGTGTCATCCGCTAAATGTCCAGGCCTGAAGAATCTATATGCAAGTCATACAAGCTTCCACTGCAGCCTGAACGTGCACAAGGGTGCGAGGGCCCGTTCATCGCTGCTTGCAGCTTTAATTATTATTAATATTGTTTTATTATTGTTGTCTTCATCATAAACCACACTTACTACTGTTGATAGAGGTCGATGAATTTATCTTGGAGGAGAGAAGTTGGTGAATTAAGAAAGTAGAGTTAAACTGAACTGAATATTGACTCCCTCTGGGAGGGATTGAGCAGTCAGAGGACACCTGGACACAACCAAGCTAAAAAAAAGCGTTCAAATAAAACTTTATTCCTCACTTGTCGGGCCACAGAACACAAAGGAAGGAAGAAGTGTAACAGACGTGTAGGTTGTGACGGGCCGTGACCGGCCCTGACCGAGTGTTGGGAGTAAAGACAACAGGGAGGTGGAAGGGCAGCGTCAGTCGTGAAGGTTGCATCTGTTCCTGGTCCCCGGTCTTTTGGAGTCGCCGCGGCCTTTTCCGCCTGTCTGCTGCTGTTTCCATCACTTCCTCTTCACTTGTCTGGAGGTGCAGAGGGGCAGAGCGCTCCTTCACCTCCGTCCAGGAGTCAGTATCAGTCCTCCGGTTCTGCTTCCAGGTGGAACGTGGCCATCCTCCTCGTCCTCCTCGTCCTGCTCGGGATGCTCAGGATCAGGCCTCTGCTGTGCAGCAGCCAGGATGACATCACTCCCACATCCCTCCCAAATCCTCCAGCCAGATTTCATTTATTTATTTTTCTTATTTAAAGGGGACCTATTATGAAAAACAAGTTTTTTCTTGCTTTAAGTGGCCTCCCCTCAGCCTGCCAACTCAGAGAAGGAGGAAAGCAACCAAATTCTGCAGTGTCTGTACAGCCGCCCGGATGAGCCATCCAGTGTCATGTGACTTCTACGAGCCGTTCAGATTCTGCTCCTGTCGTTACGTAACGACAGGAGCGATGCATGGAACCACGGCCACAAATAACTCCGCCGGCCGGAGCTTCTGCCATTTTTTCGTAGCGGTGTATCGCGTCATTCAGGCAGCCAATCAGCACAGAGCCTCATTATCATAGCCCCGCCCACTCAGAATCCTGCATAGATAATGAGGTTAGAGAATGGGATGATAAAGACATGGCTCAGAGGCTGAATTTCTAATTTATTTGGCAAAAACAATCAAAAGCTTGTTTTTAAGACATTCAAGGCCTGTTTAAAATAGGTATTAGATGCCATAATAAGTCCCCTTTAAAATGTTTTATTTCATACATGCATATTAAATATATATATGTATATATATATATATATATATATATATATATATATATATATATATATATATATATATATATATAACTTGTTCGAAACGGAGTACGATATTTTAGAGGAGGAAGATTTTTTTTTCATTATGCACTTTCAGAAAAAAGTCGAAATGTCGAGAAAAAAGTAGAAATGTCAAGAATAATGTTAAAGTACAATTTCGAGAAAAAAGTCTAAATGTATTTCACCTTTATTCACGAAATTTTATTTCAACATTAGTCTCAACATTTCGACTTTTTTCTCGAAGTGCACAATAAAAAAAAAATCTTCCCCTCTCAAATATTTTTTCTCCTGCATGGCCCTAATACTCTTCTGTAGTCTTATGTTCTTATCCACTATGCACTGTATTTTTATCTTGATGTATTTTATTGTTCTTGGGAAGAACTTTGTAACTTTGTTAAGAAAGGTGCTATATAAATAAAGTGTATTATTATTATTATTATTATTATTATAATTATTATTATTATTATTATTATTATTATTATTATTATTTTTTATTTTTTTATTTTTATTATTATTATTATTATTATTATTATTATTATTATTATTATTATTATTATTATTATTATTATTATCTCATCCTGGGACGACGTCCTGAGCCTTGAGCCGCTTCCACATCACATGAAACTGAAAACTCTATTTTCCAGTCGCAGCTTGGTGTGATTCCACGGTCGTGGGGAGGTGCGCTGCCGCCGGCGATACTCTGTGTGGCCTCCCTCATTTCCTCTTATTACAGGCTGTCCTCCGTCGCTCCGGCAGGTGTACTCATCCGGGAGAAATGGAAAAGTTCCTGTGTTTGATCAGGGCTCGGGAAACCGTGTCACCGCCCGGAGCTTGACTGGAGGCCAAGTCGTCATTGGTCTCACTAACCTCTGCTTCAGAGCTGGAAACCGACTTCAGTCATGTTGAAAATGTTCTTATTGAAAGACAAGTAGAAGGAATACGGAGAAACCTTCCCCCCTTCAGCAAATTACCTTGAAGGCAAACGTATATTTGCTAGTTATGACCTCCGGGAAGCAAATCCATCTTGACAATATACTGTAGGACCAAACAAAAGCTTATAACATGTATTATTTTGAAAAATAAAGGCATAAACGTGAAAGAAAGGACAAATTATAGGTCCGTTCTAGAGACGAAGCCACAGGGGCAGCTGAAATCTGATTGGCCCAATGAAATCCCCCGGTTCTGTTGCTCTTATCTTATTTGATTGATTTATTGATATTTGACATATAAAAATGCCCAACATCAATGAAAAGTACAGAAAAGGGTTTAATTACACCAGAAAACAAATAGTAATTAGCTTTTTTGTTAGAAATCTGGCCTTAAAGGTATTGTGACATGAAAAACACATTTTTCTTGATTTTTTGTGTTTTGTTGGGTGTCTTGACATCAATTACACCCAAAAAACAACGAACTTTTAACATTCAGTGTATTGTGTGCTTTCTGGGATTTTCCGCATAACTATGCAAAAACGGCTCATCTGGTTTGGTGGCGGGTCGTTACGTAACGACCCGCTAAATCACCGCCCCCTCCACCCAGCTCCCTGCCTCCTCTCCTCTCCAGCGCGCCATAAAGGCTGATTTATGGTTCCGCGTTACACCGACGCAGAGCCTACGGCGTAGGGTTACGCGGCGACGCGCACCGTACGCTGAACCCTACGGCGTAGGCTCTGCGTCGATTTAACGCGGAACCATAAATCAGGCTTAACACGGAGCTGTTTAGAGCCTCTTTTGTTCTAATCTCCGGAGGAAAACTGCTAAGAAGACCCGCGGCCACTGACTGGACTTAAGATAAGGGGACACTGCTGCTTTCATGCCTTTATTTTTATGATTGTTTGCTCTGGTTCGCCCTGCTGCTTTTCCGTGCATGCTTCGCCTGTCGCTCCCGGCTTAACTCTCCGACGCCGCTGTGAGCGTATGGCTGGAGGAGGAGGAGGTTTGGAGGAGAGGAGCGGAGCAATGATTGACAGGAAAGGGGGAAAAGGACGCATTTTTCACGGCGCAAAAAAACACTGTCATAAAAAGCCAGGAATGGAGTACTAGAGTGAAGTTTTTCTTGTTCCACTCTTTTAGACACATTTGAGGGATGTTGGCCAAGACTTTTAATAGTGTTAAAAGCATGTTAAAAATGATGTCACAATACCTTTAAAGCAGCACACTGGACTTTCTTACATGTTAAAATCCATCTATCCGATAACTTCCGCTCATCTAGTTCCAACCAGGAGGTGGGAGGGTGTGGAGAGGAGGAAAATCACGTAGAACGAGATGTGGAGCATGGAGTCTAATAGGCTAAGCTTTATCATTAGAGCCACTTATCAGTTTCAGTTTCAGTTTATTTAAAAAAGGACAGTACACATTAATCAACATTACTGTAAATCCACCAGTTTTAGCCAACTGGCTAATTCGCAACTGCTCTCTCCAACCAACCTACATCTCTGGTATGGAGAGGACCCAGCCTGCCTGCAGTGTGCAGCCCCAGCAACCCTCAAACACATCCTGGTGGGTTGCAAGACCAGTCTGACCCAAGGAAGATACACCTGGCGCCATAACCAAGTGTTGAATTGCTTGGCTGCCGAACTTGAGGACAAGAGGGTCACCATCAACGCCATGCCTTTCAACACCCAGACCACCCTCCCACGGAAGAAAACATTCATCCGAGAAGGGGAGAAACGGAGAACCAAGCCATCACCTCCAAACTCAGGCCCACTGGACACAGCCCGGGATTGGGAAATGCGGGTAGATCTCAGCCAGAGGTTCACTTTCCCGCCAGAAATTGCAGCGACCAACCTGCGCCCAGATTTGGTCCTCTGGTCCAAGTCCTGCCGTCGTGTCATCGTTGAGCTAACTGTCCCGTGGGAGGATGCCATCGATGAAGCATTTGAAAGCTGCGCTATGCCAACCTATCAGCTGACTTAGAGGTGCAGGGATGGAACGTAAAGGTGTGGCCAGTGGAGGTGGAGGTGCTTGCCGAGGCTTTGTAGCCAGTTCCACCACACGGCTCCTGAAGGAAGTTGGGATCAGAGGACTAACAGGCCCAGCGGAAGGCAGTAAAAGAACTTGCCAAGGCGGCAGAATGGAGCAGTCACTGGCTGTGGCTGAAACGGAGGGACGCAACATGGGCTGCTAGATGACCACGGGGGGCCACCATATGACACACACCCAGGTTTGATCAGCCTGTGGTGGGCCAACCTTGGCAGAGGGTGTATTGTGATAAGAGGCACACAACTGACGATGTGTAGCATTGGTGGCGCCCCGCGATCCTGCCCAAATTCCACCCCAGTCCTATTAAGAAACCCAGTTTGACGGCAGCAGCCCAAGACATCTCATGTTAACCGGCCACCTCATGTTAAAAGATCAGTTTCAAGTCAGTCCGAAAGAATATTTGATCACTTTGAGAAAGTGTTGTATCCCGTCCGTCTTCTCAACCTGACAACGTTGTTTCACAGCGTCACACATCTGCGTCTCACATTGTTTTATTTATTCAAACACTGTAGTGGCCATTGTCTCTTCACAATATTCATATATTCATAATATATTAAATAATTTGTCTTAGTGATGTATGACAATAATAAAAAATAACAAAAACAAACGAGCCCCTTGAACAGCAGCGGTCTCATTCTGCTCTGAACAAACAAACAAAAAAAATGAAATAAAGAAAAATTAATTTAGCCCCAAATTGTCCCCTTTGGACGGTGCCGGTTATATGTGTGTGTGTGTGTGTGTGTGTGTGTGTTAAGAGTGATGTGTATTGTAGCTTACCTCCGCTACACATTGATGGACCGCATGAAGCTGAAACTCAGACTTTACCCAGCAGCAAGATATCCTTTTTTCTGATTGGCTGAGAGATTCTGTCTTCTGATTGGCCGATAGGTCGGTAGCTCCAGACAGCTGCTCTGGAGCTGAGAGCTCGGCGGACAGGAGCGTAATTTACTTTGAACTCGTTTGTAAGATGGGCTGTTGGAGTTACTGTGCCGTGAAGTTAATTTTTCAGCGTGAGAAATGTCACAAGAGACTTGTTGAAATGCTTGAAACTTGAGAGCCCTGTTTTGTTTCCTTGTCCTGACAAAATCTAGTTTTATTAATGCTAGCTTAAGAGATACATCACATTCAGCAGGTTAGTAACAGTTAAATAATATCAAACAACTTATTACTTGTGAAATGTTTTTTCTTGTTTCTTGATTTCTGTTTTTTTCACAGGAACATCCACAAAAGTCTGGCATTTTGGTGTCGGACGTACAGTTGGACACGACTTGAGAACTGGCCCGATACCCCTTTTCCACCAAACCAGGGCTGTTTCTGGACCAGTGCTGAGTTTGGACCGGGCTTTCTGTTTCCACTGTCAAAGAACTGGCTCCAGGTGAGAAAAACCGGTTCCAAGGTAGCACCAATTCTTAATCTGGATGCAGCAAAGTAGCAGGTGTCTGAGGAGGAGACAACTTGTTTTTTATGGCACTTTTCCACTAGCATCTACTCAGCTCAGCTTGGCTCGGTTTAGTTAGTTAGTAGTTCTTTCCCACTAGGGGTCTAACGTGCCGAGTAGATACTTTTCTGTTTCTACTCTGCCGAGGTTCCAAGCGGCTGAGTCGGGCTGTGATGTCATCACACTACAGGCCACCGATTGGTCGGGGGGTTGGAGTCAGACGTCTGAGTCAGAATGTGACATCCGCTAAGGAGAGACTCTGACGGCGGTTTCTTGTTCATTTTATTCCACCAGCAACGGCAGCAGAAGTCTGTTTCATGATCCAACTCTGAGGGTCAGATGTTCATAAACCTGGTGCTGAGGAGAGAATTAAAAAGGGATCTAGACGGGCGATAAGGAACGACCAGATCCACCAGGAGCTCTGTCACTTCATAGCTGCTCATGGCTACCAACGGACTTTTCAGCAGCGCCAAGACAAACTCAAAATAATTAAAAATCCTTGCCGCTTGAAGCTTCTCTCACTCTCATTTTTTTAACTTGATATTCAGTGTTTGACATTTCCCCCAGTTTGTGTTTTCTGTTCAGTCCCGTCTGTTTTCCGTCTGTTTTCCATCTGACCTGATTGTTCACACCTGTGTCTCGTTAGCCCCTGTGTATATCTGGTCTTGTCTTTCCCTTGCTCCCTGTTGGTCCGTATTGTTTGCTCCCTCCATGTTTCCACGCCTAGTTTTTTGGATTCCTGTTTTGTTCTACTTTTGATCCTGCTCAGCAGCGCTTTGTGTTTTTGTGGAATAAACTCAGTTTTTGTGAACTCCTGCCTCCCGCTCTCCTGGGTCTGGGTCCTCATACAACCATCCCTGACAGATATTGAACACAAGCCACAGACCCAGCAGCACATCTATCATCTCCTCCAGGTTCTACATCTTTATAGTTGTTGTCTTATTCGTTTAGACACAAATAGGTCACAGCAGCTTCGCTCCAAACTCCTACTTCTGCTCCAGGTGCTGGATTGTAGTGGAAAAGAAACCAGGCCGAGTTGAGTTGAGTACAGCCGAGTAGGTGCTAGTGGAAAAGGGCCAATAGTGGTCCACGGAGGGTGGACCATCCGTGGACCATATCGCTAATAGGGACCAAGTCCTATTAGAGCAAATACCTTGTTGTTGCTTCAACTTTCACGCAAACCCAGCGACGTAACTGACGTTTGCATCGACGTAATGACGTGGCTCCCCTTAGCACCCGAGCTATGGAAAAACAAACCGGTTCTCAGCTGGTTCCTAGTTGAACGAGTTGTGAACCAGAACCAGTCCTGGAACCGGTTTGATGGAAAAGGGGTATGGGAGGTGCTTTTCTTTCTTTATTTAGTAGATTCACCTTGATAGAGCTTCAGACTCATGTCAAATCTACCAAGGAAAATAATAAAGTACTCAGTTCACAGTAACCAGCTGTAAATAAGTGCAAATGCAAGGACGTGCACGTCTTAGTCCCAGCTTTGATCCAGGCTCAGCTATTAGCAGGATGGACGCCCTGAATAATGCATGAACGTAAAGGCCTTGCTTAGCTGAGGACGTGAGTCTGATCAGGAAGTGAGGAGCTGAGCATGCGATGCTGCTGCTGCTGCAGCTCTTCCCAGAGGATTCACTGAACTATGGCACAGTTTGAAGTATGTTCAAGGGCATATGTTGTGGTTTTTTTCCACCGGCCTTGGCTCAAAGCGTGTGAGTGAAATGGTAATTATTGCTTGAAGTGAAGGATTGCTTGTTTCTAAATTCAAATTGGCTCCTCGTGTTCCCTTTTGCGTGTCACTATCTCCTCCTCGCACGTTTATATCTCTGCGACTTTGTGCGTTAAAATGCTTCATCTGCGTTTTTAAGGCTTCACCGAGCGTGTGCGCGTGGATTTGAGAGAAAAGCAATCAGCACGCAGATGTTTGTGCGTCTAGAGGTCTTACTTGAGCATTGTGCATTTATCTTGGGTGTAAATCGATCTGCGTTGGGTGCATTGAACACCCAGGCTTTAATCGCAGTCCTTCACCGTGTTTGATCCTTTATCTACAAAACACAAAACAGAAAAGCTCTGAACATGCGGACTATGAAGCAATTATCTTAGTGCCTACAGCATATTGATCACGAGCGTGTTTGTCAGAGCGTTTCACCAGTTGTAAAGAGCCATTATTCAATAGCAGGTCCTGCTTTTGCAGCCTTTTACTCATTTTAACCATGTTCCTGATGCAGTCTGGGTAATGTAGTCCTTATGAAATAACAAAGGACACTAAGAAAGGAGCGATCAGCTTCTGCTTTTGTTTTGGTTTCTTGGGATGAATGTGTGTTTGGTGGCGTGAACACAATGAAGATTGCTTTAATCTTTGTTGCAGGTCCTCTTCACGGTCCGGATCTGATTCTGGCTCCGGTGTCTCAGTGGATTTCTGAACTTGTTAAAAATGTAAGTATACTCATATTTTTTTTTTTCCTTTATTCGGCAGCTTGGTTTTGAGTGACGTTATGAGCTGGACCACATGCATTTGTACACATTTGCACGTTTCCGTTGCTCTTCACAGCAAGCTTGCAGACATTGGACCAATCAGATGACACTTCATAACTTTAAAGGAATAAAAAACAGTTTAAAGGCACGATAACTCCACTTTGACCAGCAGTCCCTGATGTCACGAATGCTGCATCCTCTGATAGTGTCAGCTTTTACTCCTTTTCCACCAAACTGGTTCCAGGGCTGGTTCTGGTTCTGGGCCAGTGCTGAGTTTGGAACCAGGTTTTCTGTTTCCACTGACAAAGAACTGGCTCCGGGCCAGAAGAACCGGTTCTAAGGTAGCACCAACTCTTTGCTGGTCTAAAGGAAAGAACTGCTTACGTAAGCGGAGGGGGTGGAGTTATTAAAACCAACGGCAATAGCAAGACTGGGAGACGGAGACATTTTCAAATAAGAATGAATCTGGATGCAGCAAAGCATCATGGGTCTGAGGAGGAGACAACCTGTCTTTTAGAGATGTGTCCACGGAGGAGCTATGTGGACCAAGTCCTGTTAGAGCAGATACCTTGTTGTTGCTGCAACTTTCATGCAAACGCAGCGACGTAACTGACGTTTGCAGTGAAGTAATGACGTTGCTCCTTTTAGCACCCGAGCTGTGGAAAAGAAAACCAGTTCTCAGTTGGTTCCAAGTTGAACAATGCAAACCAGCACCAGGACTGGCCCAGAAGCAGCCCTGGAACCAGTTTGGTGGAAAAGGGACAATAGAGGGAATGCGCATGACGTCACAGATGCGACTTCACAGCGGGTTATGGCCACTGAGTGGCAGAAAGACTAAGTGGCAGCGTAAACTTTCAGTTTGAGCAACTGGAAAACATCTAAAATGGGAAAGAGCTGTTGTGCGATCGATTGTACTCATAGATTTAGCAAGAAAGGCAGGGTGGAGAGGTTGATTGGGCACAGGTGTGCCCAATCAGCTGAGTGGCTGCTCCTCCACCCTGCCACAATCGGAGTTATCGTTTTACAGACTGCCAAATGGATCGTTGCAATTCACAGAAACAACTGGATTCCAGGCACTGAAACGTGGATTTGTGGTTCCCATTTTGTATCAGGTAATGTTGGATTTTTGGGTAGCTAACGTTAAACGGTCAAATTATAAAGTTCGGTGTCCTCATCACTTTAATTTCACCAACAAATCCTGCCTTGAAGTCGGACCAAGCATAAAGACTTTTGTAAGCCTTCAAGCTTTGCTTTGTGTATTTACCCGGCGTAGAAATTAAGTACATATAAATATCAGGAAACTGGATTTGTGGCCAAATATTAATGTCCATGGACCACTGGTTCTTGGGGAAACTGTACGGGTCACTGTCAAGTCCAACTGACGCTAATTTAAGCCCATAATCGGCTGTTATCCCGTCTTCTCCACTAGTTGCAGCTGTTTTTGCTGATGTTTTGCCAGTAAGGGGGACGTAGTCCAGTGGGGAAGTGACGTCAATGCAGACCCTCTAAGTACAACTGCATCCGTGTAGCTCACAGTCAGGCTGCAGCAGGTTTAGGGGGGAAAGCATTCACACGGCTGTTCTGGCAACACTCTTTTAATCAAACAGTTATCATATTTAATAAGAGTTGCTGGTCTTTCTTTTTTTATTTTAAGTTGGCATTACTGAGGATAAACTGAGGTTGCAGGACGGGGTGACCTGGAAATGTAGATACTGGCTATAACCTGGTATTACTTGATTTTATATTAATTATTTACTGCCCATCCCTACATAATGGTACACGATGTGATTCCCTTTGTTGTTGTTTTTTAAATAGAAGAGTTTGAGTCCAAAAAACAAAGCAGCAAATGTACAAAACCGAACACTAAACCATCAACCTGCCACCACTTGAGCCCGACGAGACACGATATGAAGCGTGCATTAAAACGTGATTATTATAAACGCAGATTATCACCGCGGAAACGCCACACATCTGCAACCCTATGGCTTAAAATTCATTTATGCATATTCATCCACTGTAGGATTACAATTATCACACTTGTACAATTACTCTTTTTCCCACTTTCATTTGCATTCTCTCGCTCTCTCTCCCTCCATCTCTGTCCTCTTTTCATCC